>NW_015406667.1:0-2186 GCF_001527695.2 Protobothrops mucrosquamatus
TATATATATATATATATATATATATATATATATATATATATATATATATATAATCTATATGTCCATCTTATTTAGGTTAATCTTATATCTACTCATAATTTGAAATGAACGTAGTAGAGATCAACTGCAGCAGACCAAGAAGCTTCAGTTTAAGGGAAACTGAATCTGTTCTGATGGTGGAAACTGAATCTATTCCAAGGCACTTTTCCTGGTCTATTTATTTCTGCTCTATGCATCCCAGAGTGCTGCCCTTTTATCTGAAGTCCACTCTTAGAAATCCTTCTGAGAACAAAGCTTACAGCTTGTTTTCCTAATCCACAAAATCTCTACTTGCGCATTGATTTACCAAATCCTCCCAATGGGAATTATTGTACTACAAGCTTCTAGGCTGGGAAATGTACTTGCAGTAATACGGATGATGCTGAAATGTTTATTTGCTGAAAGAGATCGAATAAGATCATGAAATTTTACGCATAGAAATACTGCTTTTAAATATTGTCATTTGCTCTCTTGTTTCTTCTTTTTTTAAAATAGAGAAACCCCAGGGCTTGTAATTCTCAGAACTTGAAACATAACATTTTTTGTTGGAAATAAAGTTATTGCTTGTATTTGCTAATTACTGTCTCTCATCTTTCAAATGAAGCAAAATGTAATAAATACCTTCCCAATTAATGACATTTGTTAATAATGGACACTCTCCATACCAGAACATGGTTTCACTGCATGTTAGAAAAGTATGAACAGACACCATATGATCATACAGTCATTCTTTCTTTGGTCAGCTGTAAAAAATAATAAAGGCGAAAAACTGATGTTTAGAATTCAATTCCAGCCCCCAAAATGACTGCTTTGTTGGCATACTTTCAGACAATCTGGGAGGTGGGCAGTGTGGGTTGGCCATCCATGCTTAATTTGCGCTTAGCAAGCCATCCGGGAGGTGACAGCAAAAAGAAATGATGGCATCTAAAAGTTTCTCTTTGAATTGCATGGAGAAAGGAGAAAAGTACACCCCCCATCTTTCACTTTGCACCTCACTAAAGAGTACGAGAGAGTCAGTTGTAACATCCAAAGCCAACCATCAGACCATTCAGAGGGAAAATATAAAAGAAAGAGTGAGGGCTGAAGCTGCCCCCAGCCCCCTAAAGAAAAGGAAAGAAAGTGGAAGAAAGTAAAGAAGAAGGGTTATTTGCATTCTGTTTCTAAACAAGTCTTTTGGTGACAATGTGTAAAAAGGATTGAAAACAAGAGGATAGCAATTTTTTTTTTTCACTTTGCAGCTTGTAAGCTTCTTTAGTAGTTGAACATTGGGGGATGGATCTAAGAGCTTTCTAATGCAAAGCCCCATTCACTTGTTAGTTTTGTAGCCTTGTCTCTGGGCCAGCAAGAGGGTGAAAGCTGCAACAATCCAGTGATATGTATGGAATTCAATAGAACACTGAAACAGCAGATTTCCAACTATGATAGTAATTTTCTAGATTGGCCAAACTGAATTCCTGCAACTGTTCTTCATATATTTTAGTCTCCAGGCCCTTAATCGTCTTAGTTGCTCTTCTTTGCACTTTTTCTCAACATCTTTTTTTGTAATGTGATGGCCAAAACTGGATGCAGGATTCCAGGTGTGGTCTTACTAAGGTTTTATAAAGTGGTACCAATACTTCACATGATTTTGATTTTATGCCTTTGTTTATTCAACCAGGGATTAGCTTTTTTGGCTGCTGAGGCACACTGCTGACTCATGTTTAAGTGATTGTCCCTTAGGACTCCAAGTCCCTCTCACAGTTACTGTTTTTGAGCCAGGTTTCACCTCATCTGTACTTGTACCTTTGGGTTTTTTGCCTAAGTGTAAAACCTTGCTTTTCTCCACATTAAATTTCATGTTGTTGGATAGGGCCTATTGTTTAAGTCTGTCAAGAACTATTTGGATCCTGAGCTTGTCTTCTGAGGTATTGGCTATTCAGGCCAGCTTAGTTTCATCTGCAAATTTGATGAGTTCCCCTTCTATTCCCTCATCTAAGTCATTTATAAACATATTGAAGAGTACTGAGCCGAAGGCAGAACCTTGTGGTACCTCACTGCTTACTTCCCTCCATGTACTGTAGATGTAGTACTATTAAGGACTACTCATTGAGTATGGTTTGTCAGCCAGTTACAAATCTATCTGTTGGTGATGTTGTCTATCTCATATT
>NW_015406667.1:10895-13344 GCF_001527695.2 Protobothrops mucrosquamatus
ACATGAAAGTAATATTATCTGAGAGACCAAATGTAGTAACATTATTGATTTGGCACTATCTTCCCTAAAATGTATGAATTTACACAAAAGTTGATGTTCTGTAAGTTTAGTTATTTTCCTGCAGATGTTTCATTACTAAGCCAGGTTATACAGCAACTGAGACATAAAAATGTACATATTTAGGGAAATTGTAATAGTGACATAGGGTCTCCTGCTTGAACAAGGGGTTGGACTAGAAGATCTCCAAGGTCCCAACTCTATTATTCTATTATTTCCATGTTGTATGAATTATTCCAACATGATGTTTTAAATGATTAATATAATTTAATCAAAAATCATTCCATGATCTGTCCATTTCTTGGTTCATTTCGTGATACTGTTTGTATATCTGTCCTTTCCATCGACTTTCATGTGAAGATTTTGTCTATTCTGCCTATTCTAAAGTTAGCCTGTTCTATGTGATTTTCAATGTCATTGTTTAAAGGGAACAAATGCATCATATGTATCTTTATTGATAATATGCAACTTTCTATATGTGTTACTATGTGATGTTTTCTATATCTCTATGTAACTTATCACCATTACAATTTCCCTAAATATGTACGTTTTATGTCTCAAGAATTATTTTAAGTTAATTTCATGAATTTTATGTCCATCTATCACATGACAGAATCTATTTCATAGAATGTCCTTTGAATGAGATGTCAGATGAATTTCTTCCTGCATATCTACAGAAGATTAATTAGATAGATAAAGAATAAGAGATAGAGATAGAAACATATAGAAGGACAGAATGACAGACAGAGGAGATATGGCCATTGCTATCTTCAAACTATGATAAAAGGCTTTCAAATTTCCTGCTCCAACTGAACTCTTTTAGTTTGTGTATGACTAAGGAGACGCAGCTAATCAAACCTGATGTAGAACTTCAGAGAATGACTCAGCTCACAGGTAATTTAAAATGACAAGAGTTACAAGTCTCTGTACGTAATGAAAATATACTCTCATATGAAGAAGCTTTTAGGCAGCAATGCTCTTTTGCTTCATATTTCTATATAAAATGTATATGAATATGTAAGCCACCTATAGAAATGTTTTGTTACTAATTTCCCATTTTCATACTCTGAAAAATGGATTAGGGTCACCAAACCAGGTATACTATTTTTCAGCACATGTTTACCAGCAAGAAGGCAAAATACATTAGCAGACACCTTTAAATGATCATTTTAAACTGGTCAATGTAGACTTTGATAAGCTACTAATTAAATCATCTTGCCTAAATTCATGTAACTTGTTAGGGTTGTCAGAATACAGAGTATTTCCTGTGACAGAGTGAGATATGAAAGTAAACCAAATTATCCAGATCAAGGCATCAGACATTCCTGCTGTTTCATGCCCACAAGACTTCTTTATTTTATTATTTACTTTAATTGTACAAAGTTTGCATCCTGCCCTTGAGAACAGAACCACAAGGCTGTCAAAATCTGAAGAGTTGAGAATTGCAGTTGTAGAAGATACTGGGAAATTTTGCATTGACAAGGTCTCAAGCGTCTGATTGTATCTATCAGGGACTTATACACTGACTCTTCACTCTAACTCTTTGGTTTTGAGCCTTCCTTCCTTCCTTCCTTCCTTCCTTCCTTCCTTCCTTCCTTCCTTCCTTCCTTCCTTTCTTTCTTTCTTTCTTTCTTTCTTCCTTTCTCTCTTTTTTTGTTATATAGTTAAAAACTATCCAATGATCCATCTATTTCTTGGTCCATTTCATGATACTATTTGGCAGACTGCATTTGGCACACTGCGGACTAACGTGTGGGACCGTTGTGGAATAAGCCTTGCTACTAAGCTTAAAGTTTACCAGGCAGAAGTGCTAACTACCCTAATGTATGCTAGTGAGACCTGGACAGTGTACAGGAGGCACGTCAGGCAACTGAATTACTTCCACATGACTTGCCTTCGCAGAATTCTGAGGATTCGGTGGCAGGATAAGATACCAGATACAGATGTCCTCTCCAGAGCAGGCCTATCATCAGTTTACACTCTGTTGATGAAAGCCCAGATGCGCTGGGCAGGCCACATTGTAAGGATGCCAGACCATCGCATCCCTAAACAGCTCTTCTATGGTGAGCTGTCTCAAGGAAAGCGATCGCACGGGGGACAAAAGAAGCAATACAAAGACATGCTGAAAGCATCTCTCAAGTCCCAGGATATCGATACCATCTCTTGGGAATCTCTGGCGCATGATCGACCGAAATGGCGTACCCTGGTTTACCAGGGTTGCCAGACATATGAACACAGAAGGACAATCTTGGCACAAGAGAAGCGAGCACTCCGTAAAGCCAGAGCTGCAAATGCTGAAGCAATAGTGTCCACATTTCTCTGTTCAGTATGTGGCAGAACATTCCGTGCTAACATCGGTCTCATCAGCCATCTACGGACACACCGCTGATGG
>NW_015406668.1:0-2448 GCF_001527695.2 Protobothrops mucrosquamatus
TCTCTCTCTCTCTCTCTCTCTCTCTCTCTCTCTCTCTCTCTCTCTCTCTCTCTCTCTCCTCTCTCTCTCTCTCTCTCTCTCTCTCTCTCTCTCTCCTTTTTTCAAAAAGAAAGAGAAGCTTGAAGAAAAGATCCAAGCAATCGATGGAAACCTTATTCCCATTAAGGAGCACTCCGATGCTTGTTTGTTTGGGTGATACACAGCCCCATCAACCTAATAGATTTTGTATAAAATCATGAAGGGAAGTCTGTAACTCTTGGTCAAGAGGCTGCGCTGGGAAACCATTAAAAACATAAATAGCTCAGGTGGGATTTCAGCATCCCCTCCAGGGTCTGTCTGGCGAGAAACAAAGCAGGCCTAGAATAAATGGGGAGGAAAGGGTAAGGAAGGCAATTTTAGGAAGACATCAGAACGACCTTCATGTTGGAAAATTGGATTGGTCTGGAATCAATGAGATCCTTCTCCCTGAAGATTTTCTTTAGCTGAGCTAAGGAAGGCGAAACCATGGAGCTCTTTCTGAATAAAAGATTTTTACACCAGGGAAGAAACTCGGATTGTGCCACAAAGTGAAAAGCAGACTTTCCATCAAGTCAAGTTTGACCTCTGGTGTCTTCATCCTTAATGGGTCACCCATTCAGATACAAGCCAGGATAGAGGCTCCTTAGCTTCAGAATCCAAACAAGGCCAGCCAGATGTTGCTGTCTGTTGAGCAACACCCAACTGGAAATGAAAGGAGGTGTTGAGCTAGTCCACCACCGACTAGGTTAGCCTACTCTTCTTTCAGCCTCACTTACCGGGTACTGAAAGTTGTGGTGAGATTAAGATAAGAGAACCTATTTCTGCCAGTGTGAGTAGAATGGCAGGACAAACCATTGCAGAATCTAGATATGTCTAGCCCAGGGGTAGGCAACCTTGGCTCTTTTATGACTCGTGGATTTCAACTCCCAGAATTCCTGAGCCAGCATGGCTCAGCATGGAAACCTCTCCCTTTCTCCTCAGCATGACTGGCTCAGGAATTCTGGGAGTTGAAGTCCACGAGTCATAAAAGAGCCAAGGTTGCCTACCCCTGGACTAGAAGACCTCCAAGGTCACTTCCAGCCCTATCATTCTAGGTTCAAAGTGTCCTGAAAACGTTAACCGGGTGGAATTACTCTGGCTGTATTATTTCCACCCCAATAAACAGGAGATAGAAGAATCACCTTCCATGGATTTCCCTGTTAACTAAACAAAGAGTTGCTACTTATCCCTTTCTTTTGTTACCTAATAGATCACAACATTGTCAATTTTCTCGCGTAGCTACCGTGGCTCCAAGCCACTGGGTCTGTTCTATACAGATGCTGAAAGTCCAGGAAGCAATTTAAAATGTCATTGAGCAGTCACATTATTTGGGGAAGAACTAATTAGCCACATTGAAAGAGTGGCAATATTTACCTCGGTGCTCCCTGCGGGGCCAAAAGAAAAAAAAAAATCACCCTCTTTCTCCCTTTCTCTTTCTGCCTTTTAATCTGCAGAGATTTATTATGGCCGAAAAATTAAATGCCACCTACAAGAGAACTCAATGTTGGACATTCCGTAATCACACTGAACTGTAAAGTGTACCCTAATCATTTACTACGGTTGAGTAAATTAAATTCCTCTGCAGGGAAAGAAAACCCCTGCAAACGCGAAGAGAACATAATAAAATCGAGGAGGAAAGGTGAATAGCAATGGGGGGGGGGAAGGCAACTCGCCCTTTAACTTGTTTTTACACAGAAGGAAGCCTAACATTTGGAGTTGCCTCCAAGGAACTAAGAAACGGGAAAGCTCGTCAAAGAAAGACTGGCTAAATTGGGCAACTCAAATGGACTGCAGAAGGGTGCTTCAGAGGTGAAGAGTGCATGGCGCACCATTGAGAGCCTCTGAACATCTCGTCCCTTCAGAGGCTGTGGTTGGGATTGCAAAAAAATAATAATGACATAGCTGCTTTAAAAAGTCACTGCATTAATGGAGACCGAGCAATCCTGTTTGTTACTGAAGGTCCGTTTTGAATCTGCTTTTTCCTGAATCTCCTGGACCAGTGGCATGGGTGCCAGGGGCGGCACTCAGAGCCCTCTCTGTGGGCACGCGCACCGTCGCCCCAGTCTTAGGTCTTCAGCTGGGTTTTATAAAACCTTTTTGCTTTAGGCCTCTGCCGCCGTGTACAAAAAAAAAAGAGGTTCAATCAGTCAATTTCAACTTCTCGCGGGAAAAAAAAAGATCTTGCAAAGTTGGAATTGATTGATTGAACTTTTTAGTCCCACCCAGTCTGCCGTTACCACCGCAGCCACGCCCACCCAATGGGCCACACCCACCCGGCACCCGACGATGCATAAGTGGGTTTTGGGTTGCAGTTTGGGCACTCGGTCTCTGAAAAGTTCGCCATCACTGTCCTGGACATTTCAAACCTCAAACCTGGCTACCAAACCGGAC
>NW_015406669.1:0-2448 GCF_001527695.2 Protobothrops mucrosquamatus
CCCATCCCATCCCATCCCATCCTATTCTATTCTATTCTATTCTATTCTATTCTATTCTATTCTATTCTATTCTATTCTATTCTTTCCAGTTCTACAAGGCAGTTTTTTCTTGCTCCACGTTGGGTGAAGTAAGGCACTGTTTCACACAGCTTTATTTTCAACGAGATGATTTTTTTTCTCCTATCCTCTAAATTGTACCCCAGCTTAACTCAATGTTTGTGCAACCTTATGAATACGATCAAACCAATGTATCCAGACCACAGACTGCCAGAAATGGTTCCTTTATTATGTGTTAGAAAGAATCTCTAGCAGACAAGTCTAGATGGTGAAAGGATCAATTACTTTTAATAGCTGCTTCCATGACCCCATTGTGTACATCAATTCTAGTGATGACAGAGAATGAAGATAATATTAAAAGAATTCAAGGATGATCTTTGCAAACTAAAAATGGACAAACATCTCCCTTAGCTCTTTGTATTTGCATTGCTGATTGTGAGACTTGGCATAACCACCCAGGATGTAACAAAAAAAAAAAAAAGCTGCATAAGGTAACAAATGTTACTAATCCCTTAAAAAAAAAATAGAATAGGGATGCAATTTTCAGTGATTCATAGGCCCTTCCTTGGAACCTATTTTGTTAATCCAAAGGAGTTTGGAAAATCTTTTGAGTCCAGCCTGAGTGAACCCCAAATGTAAAGAGGCCTATCATTTTCCTTCACTTGGTGTTATAGCATCCAGGAAATGTCTGGGCCTTACAGGAATTGAATTTAGCTCCGCCAGTTGATTGCTCTCTTAGATTTCAGAAGCAGAGTCTTCCCATGTTCTCAAAGAAGGTTTGCTGTGTTGGGCTTTGTTGCCTGGGAGAGCCAGCTAATTTCATTCTGATAGCTGGCTCCAGAATCAGGCAAAGAAGTATATAAGGTATATAGGGGCCTATCCTATGAATTGATCTGAGAGAGAGACCTCTGGAGAATGTTGACTTTAGGAAGCCAAGAAGTAGATCAAACTAATTAGACCAAACATCACTAGCAAGCAGCAACTCATAAGCCCCTTCTATCTTCTTCCCCTTCCAACTGTCAGAGGGTCCATTTAGTATCAATCTTTGAGGACAAGAATGGTGTGTTTACACAGCCACACATTGCAGAAGAAATATATTCTTTTTCTGTCTCTCTGCTCCACTCCTTCTTTGTGTCCAAAACCTTCTCTCTACTTAATTCTGCATCCCCATACAAAGCAGATCCTGTGCAAAAAAGCGCTCCCATTTGGCATTTGTGTAGAGGTGTGTGGGGTGAATCCTACAGATTGTAAATTTCTTTCCCTTTTTGCTATGGCAAGAAGCCTGAAAAATCTGGATTTCTGTGGTATTGCAGGAGTTTCTATCTTTCTCTTTCTGCCTTCTCCTTCTGTAGGTGAATACGATGTAAAATAAATAACTTATTGAATGTCTGTTTCCATAATTCCTTGGAATTCCTGTTTTAATTTTCTTCCATTAAACTGAATGTGCTCTTTCCTGGAACTTTTTATTTTTCTTTTATTGAATTTAACAATGTGCTAACTTTCCCATATATTGTTAAGCACTTATTATTTAATCAATGGTTGAAGCTGCCAGAACAGCAGGAGCCAGAATTTTTTTTCTCCCTCAACACCCAAAGAGGTAAAAGAGGAAAAGGAGAAGGAGAAAGAGAAGGAGGAGGAGAGGAGGAGGAGAAGAAGACGACGACTACTTATTATTTAATTGTCCTGTGTACTATGAACTTCAAATATTACTTAATAAATTGTATTGCTTGATAGTTAATTATAATTTCAGAATGCATTGGTATGTTTAGTAACCAATCAGTTCCCCCAAAAAATCATTGCAAAGCACTTCAATTGTGAAATGAAGCATCTTGTCAAAGATCTGAAAACCCCAAGACAATTTGATATCCCAAAGTTGAACTGAAGTGAAATTTTGCAGAGGCATTTTTCATTTTTTTCTGGAAAATTTCTCCAGATTTTTTGGGGGGGAGAAGGTCTGGAGAATTTCACATGTCATATGATTTTACTGACATATTATTTTGCAGACATCTTATTCCAAATCTTCTATAGTATGCCCCAAGATTGTGCAAAGAAAATGCAGAGGGTGGATACCAATACAATTGTTATATTTCTTTTCAACCCACCCACCCTCTGGAACGAGCTGCCCCCAGAGATCCGGGTGATTCCGGATCTCCCCTCCTTCCGCCGTGCCCTCAAGACTTGGTTGTTTCAGTGGGCAGGACTGGCCTAGGGGTATTTTAAATTGGTTTTAACTAAATTTTAGTAGAAGCGGCCTATTTAAATATTTATTTTTAATCATTTTCTTAAATTTTGTATTGTATTGTATTAGTTGTTTTTAAACTGGCTGTAAGCCGCCCTGAGTCCTCCGGGAGAAGGGCGGGGTATAAATATAATAAAATTCAAATTCAAATT
>NW_015406670.1:0-2448 GCF_001527695.2 Protobothrops mucrosquamatus
TGAGTTCTAGTCCCACCTTAGGCATGAAAGCCGGCTGGATGACTATGGGCCAATCACTAGGAGACGGTGAGTTCTAGTCCCGCCTTAGGCATGAAAGCCGGCTGGGTGACTATGGGCCAATCACTAGGAGACGGTGAGTTCTAGTCCCGCCTTAGGCATGAAAGCCGGCTGGATGACTATGGGTCAATCACTAGGAGACAGTGAGTTCTAGTCCCATCTTATTCATGAAAGCCAGCTGGATGACTATGGGTCAATCACTAGGAGATGGTGAGTTCTACTCCCACCTTAAGCATGAAAGCTGGCTGGATGACTATGGGCCAATCACTAGGAGACGGTGAGTTCTAGTCCCGCCTTAGGCATGAAAGCCAGCTGGATGACTATGGGTCAATCACTAGGAGACGGTGAGTTCTAGTTCCACCTTAGGCATGAAAGCCGGCTGGATGACTATGGGCCAATCACTAGGAGACAGTGAGTTCTAGTCCCGCCTTAGGCATTAAAGCCGGCTGGATGACTATGGGCCAATCACTAGGAGATGGTGAGTTCTAGTCCCACATGAAAGCCAGCTGGGTAACTTTGGCCAGTCACTCTCTCTGGTTTCTCTAGTTTCTGGGAAGGGTCTTACCTGTTGATTGAAGGTTCTGTTCTAGGCTTCGCCATCTCAGGAATAGGAGGCGTTGGAGTGACAGGTATCGGTGCTACAGGCGTTGGAACACCTGGATTATCTTTTGCTGGGGATGGGCCCACTGCTTTCAGAATTTCAGGGAGTGGAACTGATTGCGATATTGTCTGTATTTGGCTGGGTTTGGGAGACTCAAAGTTCACTACGCTGCCATTTTTCCTAGGGGTTGAGGAGCGAGCTGAAGACTCCTGACTGATGACATCAGTCTCCTGTTCGGGCCTCTTGCCATTTCCTTCTACGTTTTGGATTCTAGCTAAAAAATAAAGTTTAGGAAAAAAATCAGTCATTGCTTCCCGTCATCAGCTGGTATGATCAATGGCATAGCACATATTTGATCCAAAGCACAACCTTAGTAACTCAACCAGCATCCTCCAGCTGAATTTGCCCATCATGTTAAAATGTGACAATGCTTTAATCCTGGCTTGTTAAACAAGAATCAGAAGCTGGATTCACACATCATCCTAAACCATAAACCATGACATCCCAACATTACAAGCTATAACCAAGGTAAAACAAAGTATGGTTTAGGGCACTGTTAAATTCAAAACCCGGTGAGAACAGGTTGCCCAAAATTCTTGAATTCTGATTGTAGCTTCATCTTGGGAGTTTCAAAAGCTGATTCTCTAATTCAGTGGTTCTCAACCTTTTTAATGCCGCGACCCCAACCGGTCGTAAGCCAAGGACTAAACCGGTCATAAGTCGAGGACTAAACCGGTCGTAAGTCGAGGACTAAACCGGTCGTAAGTCGAGGACTTTCCCTGCCTGGGAGCGCCGTGCATGCGTGGTTCCGCCCCCTGCGCCGGCCGAGGCGTAGCTGGCAAGTGGCAGAGACGGAGCAGGCCAACCACCAGCTGGCCCAGCCCAAGGGAGGTAAGGCACCCGCTGGAAAAGGGGGGAAAAATGGCAGACAAAAAAAATGGCGGACAAAAAAAATGGCGGACAGCCTTGCTTGGCGACCCCCGTGAAATGGTCGATCGACCCCAAATGGGGTCCCGACCCACAGGTTGAGAACCACTGCTCTAATTAACGCGTCGGTCTGAAATTTGTCACAATCTTCTTCTGGTTCTTTCTGCAGCAGGTAAACACGGCTAGGCTAGTCTCCGTATGTTTCATTTGACAGCTTTTGCTTTCAATTATTATTGCATTTTGTGAAAAAGATGACCGAACATACAGTCCAATAATGCCAAGCACCTTAAGGAAGTTTTCGCTCACCTGCTGCCATTTTGACCACTTTTTTCTTGTCTTCCGTTCTTTCCTACAACAGATACCAAATTAACTGGTTAAAACTTCAGCCTTATATAATACGTCTGTTGAAAAACAAAGCAAAACATTGCGCTCAAACATCAAATAAAGTTTGTGGGTATAAAAGTTATCTGCACTGCTAACCACCCGTTGATTCATTCTTCTCTCTGGTAATAATTAATTTTATTTTATTGTTTAAATAACTAAAAACATGGTATGAGCATTTAGTCAGCACTTACTGTTTGGATCTGCATCCTTAGTTGGTTGTTGGTGAATTTTAATGACCTCGCAATGCTCTGCAGGTAATATATTAGCATGCTGGGGGGGTGGGTGGAGAGAAATATCAGGAGGAAAAAATATCAGTAGAGATGTCTTTGATTTACATCACATTAAATTAAAAGAACTGAATAAACATAACTACAATAATTTGTTTCCATAATAAGGAGATTTCTTCCCAGCAGCTGGCAATACAAGGACACCTTGTTTGGATTTAGAAGCTAAGGCAGGGCAGACCTGATTAATATTTA
>NW_015406671.1:0-2448 GCF_001527695.2 Protobothrops mucrosquamatus
ATAATAATAATAATAATAATAATAATAATAATAATAATAATAATAATAATAATAATAATAATAATAATAATAATAATAATAATAAAGTTGGAAGGGACCTTGGAGGTCATCAAGTCCAACCCCCTGCTCAGGCAGGAACCCTACACCATTTCAGACAAATGGCTGTCCAGTCTCTTCTTAAAAACTTCCAGTGTTGGAGAATTCACCGCTTCTGGAGGCAGGTTGTTCCACTGGTTAATTGCTCTAACTGTCAGGAAGTTTCCCCTTAGTTCTAAGTTGTTTCTCTCCTTGATCAGTTTCCACCCGTTGCTTCTCGTCCTGCCGTCAGGTGCCTTGGAGAATAGTATTTGTTGGATACTTTCTCTTCTAAGGATCTTGTCTGGGAGAAGGCAGAAGCAAAGGCTGTGTCACTCTGGGCATGTTGCTGATCCATCTATAACATTCTCACAATGTCAGTACCAGCAGAATTTTTTTTAAAAAAGTTTCTATGTATAGAGCAGAAGGCATAGAAAGAAGAACAGTACCTGCATAATATGTTTATGTTTCTTCATCACAGGGATGGGGAAATCTTTTCGTAGCCTGTTGATTAAACCAAGTCTAATCTAATCATGATCTAATCTAATGAAATAATGAAAATGCTAAATGTAAGTCCTTGGGGAAACAGATTATCTTAACCCATTTCAAACTAGCTCAGGGAGAAGAGGAAGTTAAACTATTCTCCAAAGCACCTGAGGGCAGGTCAAGAAGCAATGGATGGAAACTAATCAAGGAGAGAAGCAACCTAGAACTAAGGCGAAATTTCCTGACAATTAGGACAATTAACCAGTGGAACAACTTGCCTCCAGAAGTTGTGAATGCTCCAACACTGGAAGTTTTTAAGAAGAGATTGGACAACCATTTGACTGAAATGATACAGGTTTCCTGCCTGAGCAGGGAGTTGGACTAGAAGACCTCCAAGGTCCCTTCCAACTCTGTTACTCTATTCTATTCTAGTTTCATGGCAGTCTATGGACTAAGACTGCTTTTGTACCTAATGATATTTCTTTAGGGAATGAGAAAGGGAAAGTGACTCTCTTTTTTAACCTCCAGCTTTTAATACAAAGTTTTCTTTTCCTGCACCCCACCTTATTTACAGGAAGATATGATTAAGGTTTATAAAACTATCAGTATGCATGGTAAAGAGGAAGAACAGAGCATTTTCTTTATTTCTTATAATACTCAAAGTAGACACCATCCTCTGAAACTGATTAATGGAAGATTTAAAAGTGATGTCACGTTTCATCACCAGAACCTAAACAACCTGTGGAATACCCTGCCTCAAGATATTGTGTAGTTTAGTCTAGGTTAGACTAGACTTTAAAAGGGGCACCCAAAGAATTCTTAGAGGATAGGTCTATCAATTGTTATTAGCTTTGATGAGTGATACTGACAGGTATCGGGGCAGTCTGACTCTATGCACTAGGTACATTAACAATTGGTGTGGAGAACTGCCTTGATCTCATATTTGTGAATTTCCTAGATGCATCTGCTTGGCCAACCTGCAAAATGAACTGCCATTTAGCTGGTCTTAGCAGGGCTATTTTCATGTACTTGTGTTCATCTGGAAGATTTGGAAATTGGAGGCATGGCTAAATTCCATTTCTAACTTTCAGATAGATTTCTGAGGTTGTTCTCCTAGAAATGAAAACTATTAGATAGTATCTTTGAGAGGAGATCATTGGAGGGTTTAGGCTAATTAACATGCTATCTCTCTGTAAGACTTTCCAGGAAATGGTGAGTCTCCCTGAAATATCTATCTACAGTTGATAAAATGTTTGATAAGGGAGAATAAAATGAATCCAATGATATTCATGGAGTTGCAATTCCAAAAACTGTGCTATACTTCCAGTGTTATGATTTCACGACCTTTTATTAGCTTCAGTTAATCCTCTACATCTAGCCCTTTCTGGAAGGGAATGACCTGACTATTATGGAATCTATAGTAATAACCTCTTAGTTTGGATATTCTTTACCCTTTGATAAAATGGCTACCAAAGACGTTAAAGAGGCTACTTTCACCCATTCTGAAACCATTGCGTTGATATCCAATTTGCTTTGGGCCAAAATACCAGGTTGTCATCTTAGAAGCTTTAGATATTTGATTTTGTGCTGCTCGAAAAGACACCTTCTTTTCCTTGAGTCCCAGACCATTGGCATCCTTTGAGTTGCCATGGGTACAATCTTGTGGAAACCAGAATCCAGCTCTGCTTACAGCTGCAACAATTCTATGGAATGCAGTTTGAAGAATCTAATTATATTAAATCTGCTACAAAGTTGAACATCCAACAATTCAAAGAAGCTGTGCTTGACAGGGTAGCATGGAGAGCACTTGCTTATAAAGGAGCCAAAGAGTCAGACAGGACTAAATGGTTAAAACCACAACAATTCATTCAGGGTTTTAAAAGATAC
>NW_015406672.1:0-2448 GCF_001527695.2 Protobothrops mucrosquamatus
GGGCCTGACCTAGGGTGAGTTTTAAATAGGGACAATTTTTAACGATTTTAAAGAGCCACAGCTACCAATATTTGGGTTTTAATTGGTTTTTAGTAGGGGAAATTTTTTGTATGATGTTTTAATACGCTGTGAGCCGCCCTGAGTCCCATGGGGAGAAGGGCGGCATATAAATCCTGTTAAATAAATAAATAAATAAATATTCTCTCTCTCTCTCTCTCTCTCTCTCTCTCTCTCTCTCTCTCTCTCTCTCTCTCTCTCTCTCTCTCTCTCTCTGATCTATTTATCATCTATCTATCTATCTATCTATCTATCTATCTATCATCTATCTATCTATCTATCTATCTATCTATCATCAATCTATTTATCATCTATTATCTATCTATCTATCTGTCTGTGTCTATCTCTATCATCTATTTATCATCTATCTATCTATCTATCTATCTATCTATCTATCTATCTATCTATCTATCTATCTATCTAATCTATCACTTTCTATCTCTCTGTCTTTCAATCTTCTTCTTGCCAGTTATGAATACAATCCTATCAAAATTCTCTCTCTCTAAGATTGCATTGTGTTTCCCTTCTTTTTTAAAACTATTCTTTCTACTCATCAAAACCATAAGTCACAAAATCATTTTGATTTTTATTTTTTTATGCAAAAAGTCCCTAACAGGCTTCTGGTGATTGATGAATATCAATAATGGTTTGGAATACATTTAAAATGTTCATTGCCCATGTATATAATAATTTCCCCCTCTTGTCATTCAAGACATTTCAAAGACACAGGCTCCTTCAGGATAGGCTCCAGAAACTGTTTTGAAAACTATTTTTGGCCACTGAACTTTGAAAATCTCAGGTCACCCATCCTTGCAAAGTAATTCTTCTGGTGAAAAAAGCTTTTCCATGTGAAATGTTCACCCTCACTTTGCATCTCTGGTGTGCGTGTAACAGAGAAAGGGGTGTAGGTGTGTATTTGTGTGTAATGAATACCCTAGTATGATCATTAAAAACAACAAAAAGTAAATGAAAGGATAGAAATTTTATTTTTTTTGTTTTGATGTCCCTGACTGATTCACTCAGGCCTTCCAAATAATCAAAACTGAGAAATTTATCTGAACATTGCTTTGATTAGGTAAGTTACCCACTAGTTTTGCACTTTGGTTTTTAAAAAGCCAAAGGCCTTTGCAATAATTAAGGTGGACAAATATGTGCTATCACCAAACAGAGATTAAAATATTTCATCAGGTGTGATATGTGTATAAAGGAATTACTTTTTAAAAATTAAAGAGGAAAACAAATAGAAGGATGTTGAAATTTGTTTTCCAGAGGCTATCCTAGAATCCTTCTTGATATCCTACTTTTCTACCTGCAGAGATCCAGTAAGGATATTCAGGCCTATTTCTCCCACCAAAGGGACAGAATTGCTTAGGGCAGCAAGAAAGGTATCTACAGTAGTCCTCGGGTTAAGACCACAGTTAAGCCCAACATTTATGTTGCTAAGTCACCACGATGTAAAAAAGATGTTGAGACTCTAGAAAGAGCACAGAGAAGAGCAACAAAGATGATCAGGGGACTGGAGGCTAAAACATATAAGGAATGGTTGCTGGAATTGGGTATGTCTAGTTTAATGAAGAGAAGGACGAGGGGGGACATGATAGCAGTGCTCCAGTATCTCAGGGGCTGCCACAAAGAAGAGGGAGTCAAGCTATTCTCCAAAGTGCCTGAAGACAGGACAAGAAGCAATGGATGGAAACTAACCAAAGAGAGAAGCAACCTAGAACTAAGGAGAAACTTCCTGACTGTTAGAACAATTAACCAGTGGAACAACCTGCCTCCAGTAGCGGTGAATGCTCCAACACTGGAAGTTTTTAAGAAGAGACTGGACAGCCATTTGTCTGAAATGGTGTAGGGTTTCCTATACCAGGGGGCTGGACTAGATTACCTCTAAGGTCCCTTCCAACTGTATTATTATTATTGTTGTTGATGATGATGATGTTGTTGTTGTTGTTAATCACACAGTCAGCCAGATGTTCAGACTCGATTTGGCATTTTTGTCTACCTATATTATTATTGTTGTTGTTGTTGTTGTTATTATTATGTGAAACATTTGCTAAGCACATTTGCTAACCTTTCTTGCCACAGTCGTTAAGTTGCATCACTGCAGTTGTTAGACACCTGGTTGTTAAGTGAATCTGGCTTCCCCATTGACTTTGCTTGTCAGAAGGTTGCAAAAGGGGATCGTGACCCCAGGACATGGCAACCATCATAAATATGAGTCAGTTGCCAATCATCTGAATTTTGATTGCATGACCACGGGGATGCTAAAACAGTAATAAGTGTGAAAAACGGTCGTAAGTCAGTCCCGTTGTAACTTTGAACGGACACTAAATGAACTGTTGTTAGTCTAGGACTACTGGGGCAACCAATGCTTTCTAAAATGATGCTTTT
>NW_015406673.1:0-2448 GCF_001527695.2 Protobothrops mucrosquamatus
TTTGATGTTGCGGTAAGAATGGAAATTATTAGCTTAAATACGAGAAAGTAGATATAAAGAAGAAGGGTGAGGAAGTACTAAATGTTGAAATAGAAAAAACTTTGGTTACTGAATTTAAGATATTTGGAAAATATAAGAAAATAAGAATATTAGGTTATTGATTGTCTAAAACATGGAATGTTAAAACAATTGAGACATACATAAACTAAAAATTATTGATAAATGTAAGAAAGTTATTTTTTATCTGATTGATAGAATAAGAAGTACACCAACTCAAATAAGAGACAGTACATATTAAGGGAAAAAGAGAGGAAATATTGGCTGTAATAGTTTGAGATGTGTACTAATAATATCTGTATGTAATTGAATTATTGTAACTCAGCCGCCATGTTGTTTTTCAAAGATATAATTGTAACATTAGAAAATCAATAAAAAGTTATTTAAAAAAAGGAAATTAGCAGTTTACTCAAGGTTGAGGAGGTAACAGCAGACAAGGAATGCAAACCAACACAGAGTCTCTGAAAAAAGAAGCTTGCCTGAATGGCTTTGTTTTTAACAGGAAGATGCAGAAAAATAGTCACAATCTAGTCCAAAATTTCAAGAATCATGTCAGGATTGTTAGCCTGTCCAGAGATCAGAATTTCAAAAGTAGAAGCCTCACAAATGTCACATAAGTCCCAGAGATCAGATGGTTGATTCCAAGAAAGAATCATGAGTCAGGGCTACAGATTTGTGATAATCATAACATTATTCTTATAGTTTCTGAACTTACGTTTGATGGGAGAAAGACCAAATATATACGTCATCATTTGTTGTAAATTTAATGTGGAAGTAGGGCAAATTGGAGTTAGAGTTGTGTCTATCAAAATGACTGTTGCCTTAGAATAAAAATAGATGTTGAATGGAAAGAAAGTACCAATGCCTTCTTGAACAAGGGTTGTCTTGTTTTGCTTTCTCAGATAAAATGCATGTGTCATTAGCTGAAGCCCTGGAAGTTCGGGGTGGACCACTACAGGAAGAAGAAATATGGGCTGTGCTGAATCAAAGTGCTGAAAGCCTTCAAGAGTTACTCCGAAAAGGTAAGGCCTAGATTTTAGCTTCAAGATAGGTGTGTTGGAGTAAGACCATATGGGATGGAAAATAATACAAAGGACAGAAAATTTGAATAAGTAATCCAATGAGTGGAAATGGTTAGGGTTAGGATTAGGGTTCAAATTTAACTTATCTGCAAAATTTAAATTCCTTGTTAAATGGAGAAGAAATATGCCAGGTACATCCATCATCTCAGTAACTTCATTGATCAGGATTCGGAATAGGACACATTCCTCTGGCCATGTTGATAGCATTCTTTCTGATTGTCCAAGACCTTGTTTTGGCTTCACCTTCATTGATTCCTACTACACATGTTCACTTTGGAGGGAGTGCAGGACCTGCATGTGAAAAAGAGGGCTTGTTTTTTTGTTTTAATGAAATAGGTAATGTTTAAGGAAGATGTTAGGATTATCCTTTAGGAGTCAGGTTCATTTAACCTATCACTGGTTAAAGACCTGAGTATATTAGAGAACATGGAGAAGGTCAAGGGATGAACCAGTAGCATTTAGTTCCAGCATTTTAAAAAGGTGCATTGAAAAAAAAAGCCATTCCCATCTAAAGCCTTTGGAAATCTGACTTAATGGTGACATGTTTTGGAACTGTTTCAAGAAGCAAAGCCTGAGGCAACCACACCTCCTACTTTAAACTTTGTAATGTAAAAAGTAGTCTCAGAGGTCAAACTCTCATATTCTTTCTGTCCCCCCTGCCCAAAACCGAAATCCCCAGACTCTCATCATCTTCTATCTGAATGTAGAGGTGAAACATTGAGGAGTCTGTTCCTTATACATATAAACACAACTGTGAAGGAGTAGAGTAGAGTAGAGTAGAGTAGAGTAGAGTAGAGTAGAGTAGAGTAGAGTAGAGTAGAGTAGAGTAGAGTAGAATAGAATTCTTTATTGGCAAAGTGTAATTGGACGCACAAGGAATTTGTCTCTGGTGCATAAGCTCTCAGTGTACATACAAACAACATATATTTTGTTCTGTGAACTGAGCAAATATGCAAAATTAATTTCTGGTTGAAAGTTTTATTCCTCATTTTTGTTAAATTTATGCTAATTTTCCTATTAAAAGTTGGCATTGTACCTTCTTTAGAAAGAAAGAAAAGATTTAGAAATATTTCTATATTTTTCTAGGCTGTAAAGAAGAGAGGTGGAGATGAATGAGCTGCCCCCAGAGATCAGGGTGATCCCTGATCTCCCTTCCTTCCGCCGCGCCCTCAAGACATGGCTGTTCCAACAAGCGGGACTGGCCTAGGATAATTTTTAAGAGGGGTTTTTTAGAGGGGTTTTTAATTACTTTTTAATTAGACAATTTAAATATTTCATTTTAATTAATTTTAACTTGTGATTGTTAGTG
>NW_015406674.1:0-2448 GCF_001527695.2 Protobothrops mucrosquamatus
GGCAGCACCGGCTGGAGGTGAATCACGGAGGGAGATGGAGAGTGGAAGGATTCTTATGTGCTTTTGTGACTTTGAAGTTCTGGGATTTGTGCAATGGGGGCTTTGTGTTCTTAAGGAGTGTTTGGCAATTTCTATTTGGCTGATGGTTGATGTCTCAGGTTAGCTTCTACTGCTCTGCTACTGTTAGCTGTAAGTTTTGCTGCAAGGGCTTTTGAAGTATTTTTCTCCTGAATGGGTTTTGCCTGTAGCATTCCTTTAATTATGAATGGAGCCATTTGGGGAGGCTGCCTTAGCCAGCAGCCATACTTACTACATTTTTTTTCTTCCTTAAGTGCCCACTGCGCTCCTTAACTTTCCTTTCTAGCCAGTAGCTAATTCTTAAAGGGGAATGCGCCTTCTTAAGCTGGTTCCCTCAATGGCTTGTCTTTTCTGTCCCTGGAGGCTTTTCCTTGTTCAATGAATATATGGAAGAGGGGAAATAGGGGGGGGGGGTTCAAATTCTTCCTTCAGAAGGAGATGGGAATGAGAAAGAGGGAGGCAGGGAAGGAGGGAGGGAGGGAAGGAAGTCCCGCCTTAGCACTTGGCCATCTGCCAATGACTTTGCTTGTCAAAAGGTTGCAAAAGGGGATCACATGACCCTGGGACACTGTGACCATCATAAATATGAATCAGTTGCCAAGCATCCAAATATAAATCACATGACTCTGGGCATGCTGCAATGGCCATAAGTGTGAAAAATGGTCATAAGTTATTTCAGTGGAATTACAACTTTGAACAGGTTTTTTTTTGGTCATCAAATTTTTGACACCTTGCTAGGTGGCACTCGAATATTCCCATATATCCTAAAAGTGGTACAGTCGGTGAAAAGGTTGAAAAGCCCTGGCTTACAGCATTAAAACATTAAAATCCCAACAGATAAATATTTCTATAGCAATCAAAATGGAATTCCCAGTCAAGATAAAATTATAGTTAAAAGATGGGGAGGAACAGGACGTGTGAGGGGGGAGGGGGGATTGCCTCTTAATTCAACAACTACCTCCAGTGTGAGGCTCCCCATTAGGACCCCCTGATTTTGAGCCAGATTTCGCCTAATCTGTACTTGAACCTTTGGTTTCTTTCTGCCCACGTTCCTCCCCCCCCAACCTCTCCCTGCAGCTGTCTGGCCTCCTTTCCAGCCCCAGGCCCCCCCCCGGGAAGGAGGTGGGGAGGGGTCTGACCCTCCTGCCTGGGATGGGGGGGGCAGGGAGGGGTCTAGGACAACTTGCATAATATGGAAGAAATGGAGAAAGAGAATCAGGAAAGGAAGGAGGCCGAGGGAGGAAAGAAATGAAATGTGGACAAAATTTAAAAAAAAAAACATTTTTAAAATTATTTTAAATAATTGAATAAAATTGTTGAATTGTCATGCAGTGAATTGCCCCATTCTGGACAGGGAAGGCAGAAAGGATCGGGGGGGGATCTTGGGTAAAGGGAAGGTAGCTGAGGAGATCAGGCAGATCCCAGGATCGCAGAAGAGCCTTGGAAGGGATCCCTCTTGATCTCCTCCTCCAGCAAATGGCACAACTCTTGGATGGATTAATGGGGGGGAGGGCTGAGTGAGCCCCCCCCCAAGAAGGTCCTTCATAGATCCACTCCAGATCAGAGAACTTTTGCTAACAACGTTTCTCTCCGTTGAGGGATTCTCTGATGAACAGCTCATTATATAAAGTTTAAGAACATGCAATTTTTAAGGGTTTGGTTATTTGTAATTTAATCCTAGGATCTGGTCAGGATTTTTTTATGAACAGTTAATTATCTTCCTAGGTCTGCAGAGAAGAATTTAGGAGTAAAAATGAACTCCAGACTGAATATGCGCAGAACAAAATCTGTGTTGGTTCCCCTTAAATATTCCATAATTTCCGGAAGGAGCAGATGCCCAGCCTCTCCCCATAAAATGCCTTTTTCTCTTGGGATCTGGCGGTTTTTCTCTTGTGGAAGAAAGATCTTATTTAATTCTTTGGTAGGATATTATTTTTGGATACCCTGGGCTCACAATGGGAATATTAAATTTATCCAATTTTTGAGTAATGATGCTTTAAAGACTTTGGATTCTACCAAAGGAATATAATTTCCCTGTAAAGGCCAGATGGCAACAACTGCAGATGAAACTCTTGTTTTGCACAATGAACCCTTATCAGTTGATAGAAATAAATAAGGTTTTTTTATATACAAAGAAATAAAATTAGAAAAACAAAGGTAGATGATTTGCCAGGAATCTGGATGAGAGAATTCAACTATCCATGATTCCATGGCGCCATTTCAGGGCTGAATGAAGGTGGGATGTGTTTCTTATGACCCCAAATCCAATTTTTATCTTTCTGGGTGTTTTGGGACTCCCTCCCCCAATTCAGGAACCTTCCCAGGTGTGAAGAGGGAAGCGATTTGGCTGCAGGTGAAGCCGAGTCTGTG
>NW_015406675.1:0-2448 GCF_001527695.2 Protobothrops mucrosquamatus
CACCCCCTTTTCCCAGCGACAATCCCAGGCATTACATTCTCACCCCCTTTTTCTCACTGCCGGGAGGAGACTTCAGAAAGGATTATATGAAAGCTAATGACCCCCATTGTTATTGTTAGTCCTTTTGGTGATATCCACATCCAGTCCCTTTGAAGTAGGCTGAAGGAAGTGAGGGCCATAAAGCCCCTTTGTTCACCCCCTTCCCTTCCTCGTATGACAGAATCCAGAGAAAGCAGAAATGCGGTTTTTCATAGTTGATAACTAAAGATGGAATATATTTGGATTCTGACATCCTGCCCCCTTAAAAATAAGAGAGATCCACCTGAAAGAAAACAAAACAGGTATAAAAGTTAGTCAGGCTTGTTAGGATACTCTGTGTGAAACTTCTTTAATAGCTTCGGGGCTCTGACATGATGTTTGTGGACCCACTCGTTTTGCGAGGCAGGGAGGTGTTTCCATGCAACTAGGTACTGAGTCGCTCCATGATATCTCCTAGAATCTAAGATTTCCTTTATCTCGAAGTGTTGTTCACCCTCTACCATGATTGGAGGTGGTGGTGGGGGGATTTTAGGCTGTAAGGATGACTGATGCTCTCTTTTCAGCAAGCTGCAATGAAAAATTGGGTGTATTTGCCTGAGATTTTTGGGTAATTCTAATTCTACTGTTACTGGGTTTATGATTCTTTTAATTGGAAAAGGCCCTATATATTTTGGTCCAAGTTTTTTACAGGGTTGTAGGGACGTCAGGTATTTTGTAGATAAGTACACCATTTCTCCTATAATGAATGGTGTAGGCTCAATCCTTTTTTTATCAGCTTGTGCTTTGTATGCCTGCCTAGCTTCATCTAGTGCTTTTCTAACTATTGGCCAAGTGTTTTGTAATTGTTCCATCCATTCTTTCAGTGATGGGATCGTTGGTTCATTTGGGGTTAATTCTGGCATGGGGTTGAAACTTTGACCGTTGGCTATTTGAAAAGGAGTGTAACCTGTGCTGGAGTGGACTGCATTATTGTAGGCAACTTCTGTGAAAGGGAGTAGGTCCGTCCACGTTTTCTGCTGATAATCAATAAAACATCTTAAATATTGCTCAAGTACTGAGTGACACCGTTCTGTGGATCCATCCATCCCCCTGTGGATGATGGCTAGATGTCAGTCCCTGAGTGGTTCCTAAGAGGGATAAAAATTCCTTCCAAAATGAAGACGTAAATTGCACTCCCCTATCAGAGATGATGCGTTGGGGTGATCCATGCAATCTGTAAGTATGCTGGACAAAAAGTTTCGCTAAGGCTTTTGCAGTGGGAATCTTTTGGCAAGGGATAAAATGTACCTGTTTGGAAAACAAGTCCGTGACCCTCCAGACAACAGTATTCCCATTGCTTTCTGGTAATTCCACTATAAAATCCATGGCTATTTCCCTCCATGGGGCTGAAGGATTTGCCACTGTTTGTAACAGTCCGGGCGATTTCCCTTGCAATCTCTTTGCCATTGCACACTTTGGGCAGCTGGCCACATAGCTTTCTATGTCCTTTTTTATGGATGGCCACCAAAATTGCCGTTTAATTAAGTGTAATGTTTTTACAAATCTAAAATGCCCTGCTGATTTTGTGTCATGGCAAAGCTGCATGAATGTGACTCTCTGGGTTGTTGGTATATATAACTTTTCCCCTACCCAAAGAAACCCGTCTCTTATTGTGCACACATTTTTGTTTTTCAGGAACCATTCATCTGTTTCCAAACTTTTCCGGAATTCAATTCCAGTTTGGCTGCTCAGTTGTGGTTTTAATTTAGCTTGGGCTCTGGTGGTTACTGGTGCTGCCAGTTGTGATTCTGCCATCATCAGTTTAGAGTCTGTGGTTCTCATGCTGTTATATTGGGGCATGCGAGATAGTGCATCTGCCAGGAAGTTCTTTCTCCCCGGCAAATGTTTGAGCTTAAATTGGAACTGGTGGAAATGCTGGGACCAGCGGGCTTGTTTGGGGTTGAGCTTCCTGTGTGTTTTCAGGGCTTCCAAATTCTTGTGATCAGTCCACACCTGGAAGGGAATTTTGTTGCCTTCTAGGAACTGGCGCCATGTGAGTAATGACCAACATATCCCGTATGCCTCTTTCTCCCATACGGGCCAGCGCTGTTCTGTTTCCGTGAGTTTCTTGGATGTATATGCACAGGGTTGCAATACCCCTTCATCGTTTTCTTGTAATAGTACAGCCCCAACTGCCACATCGCTTGCATCCGCTTGTATTACGAAGGGCCTATCCATGTCTGGGTGCCTCAGTACTGGTTCAGCAGAAAAAAGTCTCTTTAATCTCTCAAACGCTGTTTGGCACTCCATTGTCCATGTTAGTGACTGGTTAGGTTTTACTGAGGATGCTCCCTTTGTTTTTAGTAAGTTAGTGAGGGGCAGGGCTATCTGAGCAAATGAGGGGATGAATTGACGGTAAAAGTTTGCAAA
>NW_015406676.1:0-2448 GCF_001527695.2 Protobothrops mucrosquamatus
TTTAACGATTTTAAAGTTTCAGGGGATTTTTAAGGATAATTTTAATTGATCGGCCTGTTTAAATATTTCTTTTTAATTCGGCTTTTAATTATTGTATTTGTATTGTAGTTTTTATGAGGCTGTTAGCCGCCCTGAGTCCCATGAGGAGAAGGGCGGGGTATAAATTAAATTATAAATAAATAAATAAAATAAATAAATTTCAAAAGGGACCCTTCTTAATTTCTTGAACTGCCAAGGGGGTGGGGGACATACTTTCAGACTTGCAATATTCTGTTAATATAACCTTACAATAAAGATAGAGCTAGTACTGCTGGAGTTGGGCCCGTTCTTTTCCTTTTGGACCCTCTGAAGCTGAAGCCCAACCACTTCTCAAACTTCTCTAAAATGAGAAGATTGGAGACTTTATGAACATTATCCAAGGAGAATCTTGAGAAGAGGGCATACCACCATCTCTTTCAGAGTAAGAGGGACCGCCTTCTCTCTCAGAGAGGCGTTTACCACCATATGGCTCCAACCACACATTCCTTTCCTAGTAACCTTGATCAACCAGGAGAGACAAGAATCTCACAACTGGGATGGTTGCAGTGTTCCATGGTCACATGATTGCCATTTGCAATCTTTACTTCCAACTTCTAACAAGCAAATTCAATGGCGAAGCCAGCAAAAGCTTGTAAATAGTAATCATATGATACAGGATGCATATTCTTTTCTTATACTAACTGTAATTCCCATGGCATTCATGGAATATACAATATGAAAGAAAATAAGCACATGAAGAACTACAGTTTCTAACACATTAAAGTGCTTCCAATGTTTTTGTGTATCAGGAAAACATTAAATGAAAGGAGGTAACCATCAACACTAAGCTATTTTAATCCAGTAGAAGTATCCTGTTTGCAAACTTGAGAATATGGAACAAGTACTCATAACTGTTTCCTGTTTTCATTCATTCTCTATCCTACAAAACAACATTGTGCCATTAAAAGCTGTACTTATGCTTGTCTGTATGATTTTGTAAAAATTAGACTCAATATTAGATACATATAATGTATGTTTAAAGCATAAATTTTTCATGGCAATAAAGAAGTCCTAATAGCAAATAATGCCTCTCATATGGCAAGTTTATCAAATCTGTTTTAAAAAAAATCAAACACAACAGATTTAATTGTAATGAATAGTAATTATTCCTAAACACTAAGCTGTAGAAGTAGCAATGACTCGGTTTTTTTGTACAACCTATTTTAAATGTCTGTCCTTCCCTTATTATTATACAAAGAGTTTATTTTCAAATGCCCTGTACTTTTTTCAACATAAAAGCAGTAACCAAAGATGCAAAAAACTTAAAGTATATTAGAGCTATTACTTAACAGTTGGGCAAATGGAATTTTTTCCAAACTCCAAAAATATTAACAAAGGAATATTCTGTAGAAAGTCTTTGATATTGCTATTCAATTACAATACATTATGTGTTCAAGGAAGCCTGAATCAAAACACAATAAAAACTCATCACAATTATTTCAGATCTAACATGTTTGGGTAGCAGAAGCAAAAGAACAAATCTGAATGCTCTAAATTATTTTCAATTTATTAGGTGCCCAACATTCAAAACTGTTCTTGAAATGTTAAAATGTTTAACAGAAATGTTACAAAACAGGAAGAGCTATATAGTTTTGCCTTTAACCTCAGGAACATATTAGTCAGTATGATAACCTTGAAAGATGCACTTTGTGTATTGGAGGCACTGTCAAGATTTCCATTACAATAAGGAAGTCTCATGTATTCTGTTTCTATATTAGCAATGTCTCAATAAGAATACTAATAAATAGAGACAAATACATGGTCATTTCAAATATTTTACAAGAAGTCCTTTTTAAAATGCATGGACCCAGCTTATACTCACAATACAATTGCAGTTCAAGCTATTTTATTCATTTTGTTAAATATATATTGTTTTTTCCACAGACAGATTTATTTTATTTATCTAATTTTGAAACTGCTCATCTCTTTCACAGAGGGAGACTACATGGAGATCTCCCTCAATTTTGCCCATACAACAACCACGTTATTGGACAGGCTTCACTGAGAGGGTGAACTTGAACCTGGGTCTTCCAAGTTATAATTCAGCAATTTAACTACAATAGAACATTAACTGTTATTTAAAAAAATTATGTCCAATCCCAAGGAAAAAAACATGTGTTTAAAGTATTCCTACATATGTCAAACACATGTGCCCTAAATCCTTTTTTTTTGCCTTTTCAATTCTTAACTCTGTACTGCCTTATAAATATAAAATATTATTCACTCAAAGCTAAAAACCAATCTGACTTTGTCCTAACCATCAAAACTGATATACCAATTTTCTCCAGAACCATTTAAATTAAGACTAGTAGCCTACAATTCTTTATGCTTGTTTTTTTTAATCAAAAAATCGTAACTCTTCCCCCCCTA
>NW_015406677.1:0-2448 GCF_001527695.2 Protobothrops mucrosquamatus
TACCATATCAGAGCATTTTTTTCTGAATCCAGCACAGCTACTACTGTGATTTCAAGATAATAAAACTGAATTGTGAGAATATCCTCCAATCAGCTAATTATGATCAGAAGCTTGGCATCCTTTCATAACACCAGATGGTGCAACCTACATGCTAAAGTTGCAGTGAAAATTTTGCTTCCACATTTCACAAGAAAATTAGCTGATAGCTCACACAATTTACTCACTAATGATAACCGTTATGCTTGCCTCACACAATGATAAGAGGAAGGCCCTTTTCCAAAAGACTCATTAAATATCTCTAACAATATCTACAATAATAATTCTTTGTATTTTTTAGACCATTCCATAGGAAATATACTGGCCCAGGGAGCTTCCCAGATTTCATAGAATCTGTTATATCAAAGATTAAATTACATTATGCCATATTAAATGTGAAGGTAATTTTTTTGAAAGAGTGTGAGAAATTGCTGGAACGTATTTATTTATCAATCAAAGTTATATATAGCTGGTCATCTACAAAACAATCTCTGGGCAAAAAAATAAAATAAAAACATACAATAAAGAGATCATTTAAAACACTTTCAGTCTTGACTACAGATGTCTTCATATTTGTATGGCAGAGATATATAAAAATTGAAAGTTGCAATACTGTGTCTATGGACTCTTATTATAGTTGTTATGTAACATGTTCCAGTTATTTCAATCATGAAACCAACAATTATTTTGTTTATGGAATGCATGTTTAATCCATTTTAATTGATATTCCATGTTAGAAACATTAATGTTTATTTTATTTATTAGATTTTTATCCCTCCTGGGATATTCGGATCAGCAAAAGGCAGCATATATTACATACCTAATGCCCCGAACCCTATTTTGCTGGGCTGGGCTGTTAAGAGAATACAAGTTCAAAGTCACTCAACTTAGATGCTTAAGGGAGGAATGGAACTCACAGTCTCCCTGTTTTGAACTTAGCACCTTAACCACTACACCAAACTGCCTTTCACATTTAGCATTCTAGCATTCTAGCATATTATAAGAAACTCTACAGAGTGTATAGATCTCATTGGCTTTCTTGCAGTCAAATTCAAAATTTTCTTCCCAAATTATTAAAGCAAGATATTTTTTTTTCTTCCATGAAAAAGATTCTCTAGTCCTTTTCCGTATATGAGCTTTAAACATGCCTGTTTCTGGTTTGCTTCTTTGAAAAAAACAACCTCAAAATCTTTTTGTTGATCAACAAACTGTATTCTTCTAATTGTAATGTATTATGATACCACTAACAGCTGCTTGGGTCCTGCTTAGCCACAGCATGGAACCAATAAAATGCTTCTTGATCTGATAAATAATGGATTGTAATGATGGAACATAATCAGGAAATTTTTTTGAAAACAAGACCTGTGTTTTGTTTGAATCAGGTACAATTTCCTTCATATGTCCATCAAATTAAATTAAATGTTTATCTTAAGGGTGCCCTATAATCAGTTTGACTTAGAAATATTGCTTTAATCAATTCAAATGTCTAATAAGAAATAAAAATTCTCAGCATTACATCGTTTGCAAACAAACTAAAAAAACCCCCAGCTAAATAACCATATAGAATATCTGACTGTCAGCATTTTTAAACAGCAAACCTTCAGTATATTGATTATAATTGTTTCCTAATTAATATAGCAATTCTTTTTGGTTGGGCACAATATATCTGACCAATCAAAGTCCTTGCAAAATAATATCTTTGGATAGGAAAAATATCAGTTTCTTGTTAGGTTTCAATATATTCAGTTTATTTAAAAAAAAAAAAACTTCTCTTGGATATGAACTCAGGCTTTTAAAATTCTACCGCACAAAGATGTCTTTCTATAATAATGAAGAAACACTGATAAAGAGCCTGCATGATTCCGGGTCAAAGCCTAAAAAACAAAAAATCCTATTCAAAGCAATGAAGCCCATGCTCATTCATCCAGATTAAAAATTCAAAAAAGCAGAAATAAAATAAATACTAATAAATTAAAATAAAAAATAAGGTGAAACTGAAAGTAAGTTAAAAATTTGGAAGAATGGCAAAGAGGTATCAATAGGTTCATATGGCAGGGGAAAAAACCTAGGGTAAAATTTAAAATTTTGCAAGATGCACGGGAAAGAGGGGGACTTAAAGCCCCTAATTTAAAATTATATTATGAAGCAGTGGTATTAACCTGGATTAGTGATTGGATTAATTTAACTAATAGAGACATTTTGATACTTGAGGGTGGGACTTATATTATGGATGGCATGCTTATTTATTTTTTGATAAGAAAATTGATCGGGCTTTTAAATCTCATATTTTAAGGATTGCACTTCTGAGAGTTTGGAAAAAGTATTCATATAAGTTAAACTTTAAAATCCCAATGTGGGCTATTCCGGAACATGCAATACAAGGAATAGTAAGGGGAGTAAAATTACAAGGTA
>NW_015406678.1:0-2448 GCF_001527695.2 Protobothrops mucrosquamatus
GACGTTTCGACGAAGTCCCATTCGTCATCTTCAGGCTGGTGTTTTCAGCTTCGTGCTTCTAGGAGTAACTTACTCCTAGTAACTTACTCCTAGAAGCACGAAGCTGAAGACACCAGCCTGAAGATGACGAATGGGACTTCGTCGAAACGTCGCCAAGACACTTCCAATTTTACGCGGGAGAAAACCCGAATAACCAAAGACCTACATACAAACACCCGCGAAAACCTCAGAATATATATGTAAGTTACAGAGAAATGCAGAAAACTAAAAATTAATTATGGGGAAGGGTTGCCTCTGAGTCAGTGTTAGCACCTGATGACTGCCTGGACTAAACCCTATAAGGTTTCTTACAAAGATTTCAGAAATATTTGCCACTGCTTGCTTCCTAGAGCTGAGAGACAGTGACTGGCCCAAGGATGTCCAGCTGGCTTCTTGCAGGAGTGAAACTGCAAGAATAAAACTGATGGGCTTTCTGATTTCTAGCCTCATGCCTTAAAATTGTCAAGGTTGAGAAACACTGCGCGGTGGCCTTAACCACTATACCAAACTGGCTCTCTCAGATGTGAGCCATTCTAAACATAATTGCACAACAGGACAACATGAGTTGATTTACAAAGAGGATATGTAATTCCAAATTTACATTTAATTTCATCAGCCAGCTTTACTACTGAATTTAAGAAATATATTTCTTGTATAGTCTCACCCAGAATAAAATTTTGAATCATAGCTGACTGAATAATTACACATAGAAAGGAAAAGGAAAAAGGTGGAGTCCAAGTACTTTTTTAAACAAAAATATTCTAGTTTGCATAGACACATCATCCACTTTCTGTAAAGATTTAAAAGGGCTACTGACTTGTCTTACTCTCAAATGTTTATTTGTTAATCTTATATCCTGATTTTCTTCCAGGAATTTAAAACTTGTACTCAGCACTTCATTTTCATTATATCTTGTGTCATATCCAATTCTAAAATCAGAGGCATCATAAATCTGTTGAGTCAGAAATAAATAACTTCATCTTAAGTAAATAAAAAATAAATCTTAATTTTGTACGTCATGATTGTAGATATAAATCATATTGTATCATCCATTATCTTCAAAGGTTAAGTCTAAAGTTGGGAATTTTAAACAAAAAAAAATCTTTATCAGATATTTAAATGAATAAATGTCAATTAGCAATGCCTTGCAACTGAGTTTCCAGTTTCTTTACAGAAACTTTACAGAAGAGTGTTGGAATCTGTTTCATTTTGTTGTTTAAATAATTCCACTTGGTTGAGATATAAATTACACAAAATGTTTCACAATGGAACAAACTGTTCATACTGATAAAGAGAATTTTTTGAATATGTATGAAAGTTACTTTAAATCTTTATTCTTTTTATTTTGCCATGGAGATGGAGTTACAGAGTAATTGCAATCAAGAATGGCTTAAAGAAATGCAAGTTGGTGCTTGAGAATTAATGAATTTGGCAGTGCAATGTCAAGTTCTTCTTTGTATTCTCAGCTAATGATAAAACAGAATAATAGTGGTTCCCAAAATACACAATTAAAGTAAATTGAAGACATTACATTCTTTGCAAATACAGGTACTTGTTTTATATTAAGTGAAAAAGTGATACAAAATTATCTGAATAGCATTATTCCAATTCACTATTATTAGTAGTTTATTAATTGATTAGTCTTATGACCATATTAAAAATACAAAAATGAAATCCAGGATCTTATTCCAAGGTAAAATATTTTTAAAAATGGAGTATTAAAGTACATATGTGATAAATACAAAGAATCAACATTCGGATAAGTACAGCTCCTTTTTACAGGATACCCCAATTTGTTCAATATAACAGGTTCTTAGCTGAACTGCCTTAACTATAAACTTAGTATAAACTCTGCTCATAATACGTAGATTAGAGCCCAAGACAATGTTAATTGTCTAAACTCTAAACCTAAGAGTTGACAGTCAAACAAAACACAATCAATTTGCAGTGCCCCACCCAATTTAATGAGTGGGGCACCGCATATACACATCGTCTCATGATGTAGGAGGTGGTAGAAGTGCCCATATTTGACCATGGAATCCAGCAACTCCGATCTTGCTCTAGAATAGGCCCTTCTTGAAAACCCATGCTGGGAAATAATTTATCCAATTGGCTTACCCACTTAAATATGACCCAGCAATGTGCTGCAGCTGCCAAAAAGGCCAACACAGTGCTAGCTGCATTAACAGAGGGATAGAATCAAGATCACATGAAGTATTAATACCACTTTACAATGCCTTGGTAAGGCCACACTTGGAATACTGCATCCAGTTTTGGTCACCACGATGTAAAAAAGATGTTGAGACTCTAGAAAGAGTACAGAGAAGAGCAACAAAGATGATTAGGGGACTGGAGGCTAAAGCATATAAGGAATGGCTGCTGGAATTGGGTATGTCTAGTTTAATGAAG
>NW_015406679.1:0-2448 GCF_001527695.2 Protobothrops mucrosquamatus
CGGGGTGTGGGTGGAGGGTGTGGCTGCCATGGCGCTACAGGGTTGCCATGGCGATCTGCTGTGGTGGACCATGGAGGCAGTGCAAGGCCCTGCGGGTGGGTGGGGCAGGGGCAGAGCAGGCAGGATGGGAGACGAAGCGGTGTCAGGGGGCAGTTTTTGGGCACTCGGTCTCTAAAAGGTTCGCCATCACTGATCTACTGTGTCGGCTAAGTAAAGTCATAGTGGGCTGCACTGAAACTAATCAGCTTGGTAGTAAAAGCTAGTACTCTTTTAAAGCATGAATTTATGCTGCAGCCAAACAAAAACTACGCATTAACACCCAAACATTTTCTGATACTCTGATTGGAATGAATATAGTAGTACACAATGTATGAATGGTGAATTCCCACCTGTAATGTAGCTGTGGACTCTTCACTTGGCAAGGAGTCTATTAAAACATCAATGTCCTTAGCTGTTCTTGCAATCAATGCAGCAAAGAGCTGGGCATATTCTATAAGAGTAAAAAAAATAATTTGCACCACACGTATCACTGAGGAATAAAAACTATGTTGTTCAGTAATATTTTAGACGAAATGTGCTTCTTACATACACATAAGGAGGTATTTGCCAAGTTATTTCCCCCCCCCCCCCGTGGAATAATATATTTGGAGTGTAGAAGGGATTTCATGTCCCTGAATAATTTAAAGAAAAAGATCACACAGGTACAAGAACCTGGTTTAATTATTATTTAAATGTTGCTGCTTAACTCCCAGCAGCTCTGGACAATTGAGAGAACCAACTGTATGCTTCAAAGCACAATTTGGAGGTGGTGAGTAGCAGTTCTAAGTGTGGCAAAGTTTGGGGAGAAAACTAATGTGTGCATGTAACACACTTGCCTACAATTTCTGCATGCATATATCCCACTCCCCCCCCCCCAAAAAAAGAGCAAAGCCAAGACAATAACACTGATTCCTATGTGCAGGCATTTCGTTTCTTCCCTTTGCCCCAAATAATTACAAATATACAGGTAGTCTTTGACTTACAACCACAATTGAGCCCCAAATTTTTGTTATTAAGTGAAACAGTTGTTAAGTGAATTGTGCCCCATTTTGCTGCCGTTTGTGTCACAGTGGTTACCGTAAGTGAATCACTGCAGTTGCTAAGATAGTAACATGGTTGTTAAAATGAACTTGGTTTCCTCACAGACTCTGCTTGTCAGGTCACAAAAGGGGATCACGTGACTCCAGGACGTTGCAACCGTCACAATTACGAGTCAGTTGCCAAGTGTCCGAATTTTGATCACGTGACCATGGGGGTGCTGCAACGGTGGCGAGGGTGAAAAAAAACATTAAGTCACTTTTTTCAGTGCCGTTGTAACTTTAAGCAATCACTAAATCAACTGTTGTAAGTCAAGGACTTCCTGTACATTTCTCTATTACTTTCCAGCAAAAACCACAAACAAGAAAGAAGAGGCAATAAGGTAAACAGGAAGGGAAGGGAAGAATAAAAAAATAAAATGAAGGGGAAGTAATTTGGCAGGAAGCCCAGGCAAAAGTCTCTTTTTCAAGCAGCAAGCAATCCTTATGAAAACCTTCAAGGGTCCTCATTCATGGCATCTGCATCTCCTCTTGGGTGGATGTGAGCTCACCGCCCCATTGACAGATAATACTTGGGTATAATAGAAGAGATAAAGGATACATTTGACTTGCCTTCGGTTGGATTAGTAGGTTGATCTTTGTTGAGCGCAGTCTGTATGTTGCTGAAGGAGGCCGGGGGCGCGCATTGCTGCAACACCCCAATGGCATTGCAGAACTGATCTGCAAGCTATAAACCAAGGTAGTCACATAGTCAGCTTTCAAAACTAGAGCATCGTAATAGATCTAGATTCCGAGGAAAGCCACATTTGTAAACTAAAGTTAAAGACTTTAATAATAAATAATGATAGCCTTCCTCGTGCAATTATTTAATGCAGTTACATAAATAAGCCTGGTTTCGCTAGGAATATGAAGAGAAGATTAAATAAATCTTTACCAGTCCTAAATATGGATTGCTCTACAAGACGTTCTATTGTGAAATGTATAACATTTTATAAACCATTAAAACTTTACAGTGTAATAACAATGTGTGAATAGAAACTACAGGATATAATTTCTACCTATTTAAATATATATCCCTATCTACACCCATACATATACATCTATACACACACACACACACATATATACACATATATACACATACATACATACATACATACATACATATATATATATATTATAAAATGGATAAAAACTCACGATCACCAGGAGAATAAAAAGTTTAAAACTTTAATTTAAAACCAAGCTTTCGCTGGGAGCTCCCAGCATCATCAGGGTTAACAAGCCAGTCTATGGGTGTGCCTTAAATAAGGTTGTTAACCCTGATGATGCTGGGAGCTCCCAGCGAAAGCTTGGTTTTAAATTAAAGTTT
>NW_015406680.1:0-2448 GCF_001527695.2 Protobothrops mucrosquamatus
GAGAGGGAAGGAGAAAGGAGGGGACGGAGGGAGGGAGGGAAGGAAGCAAGGAAGGGGAGGGAGGGAAGGAAGAGAGGGAGGGGAGGGAAGGAAGGAAGAAAGGAAGAAAGAGGAGAGGCGAGAGGGAAGGGGAATGGAGGGGATGGATGGATGGAAGAAGGGAAGGAAGGAAGGAAGGGAGAGTGGGAGGGAAGGGAAGGGAGGGAGGAAAGGAGAGAGGGAAGGAAGCAACAGCTTTTACAGTCCTCTCTGAACGGTTTACATAGTCAGCCTCTTCCCCCCCCCCCCCAACAATCTGGCTCCTCCTTTTAGCGACCTCGGAAGGACGGAAGGCCGAGTCAACCTGGAGCCCCGTCAGGCTCAAACTCCGAGCGGTGGGGAGGAATTTGCCCCTAGGGCTGCCTTCGAGCCCCTGCGCCATGCCCCAGTGCGCTGCCTCGGCCTCGGGGCAGCCTGAGGGTCAACGCTGGGCCCAAGGGGTCCCCAGCAGCAGAGAAGGGGCCACCCCCCCTCCCCAGCCCTTTCATCTTCCTAAGGGAGGACGCTGACCCTCCCCAAAAAACCCAGGCACTTTGGGGAGGAAAGGCCTGGGGGGGGGGGCTAATTGTCTCCCCGTCAAATGCAAGAACCACTCGGGAATCAGAAAAGTCAGTCATTTGTTATCTATCTTACAGGGGGTCCTCGGCTTACAACGGTTCGTTTAGCGACCGTCCGAAGTTACAACGGGGCTGGGGGGGAAAAAAAGCAACCTTTGACCGTTTCGCCCCCTTGACGACCGTCGCAGCATCCCCCCCCCTCGGCCACGTGATCGAAATTCACACGCTTGGCCACTGACTCACCTTTACGACGGTCGCAGGCCCTCCCGGAGTGTGTGTGTGTCACGTGATCCCCCCCTTTTTAACGACCTCCTGACAAGCCAAGTCAACGGGGGGGGGAGAGATAGGAGCCACTTAACGACCGTGTGACTCAGTTAACAGCTGCTGTGACTCCCTTAACAACGGGGGCACGAAAAGGTCGTAACGCGGGACAAAATCTCTCCCGGCGCAGAAACAGAAACCTGAGGACTAGCTGCACGAGGACGATTGCCCTCCCCCGGGAACGACCACTTAACGACCTTGTGGTTCTTGCGAGAGGTCGAGTTTATGCCTTTTGCAGCTGCGCAAGGATGCCAAGCTACAGCCTTGCTTGACTCCCTCCTTCCAGCCTGGCAGTTTCCCAATTTCTTCTCGTCTTGTGTGGAGATGTCCAGCTTTCCGGATTGGAAAGAAGACCCTGGAGGACGAGTTGCCATCAAGACAGAGGAAAAGGGGCAGCAGAATTGAGGGGGGGAGGAGAAGGGGGCAGAGTATGGGGGAGGGTCTTCCCTGGTCTGTTCCACATTCCTTGATCTTACGGCAGCTCAAAGCTAATAATAATAATATTAATAATATTAATAATAATATTAATATTAATAATAATAATATTAATATTAATAATAATAATAATAATAATATTGATATTAATAATAATAATAAAGTTGGAAGGGACCTTGGAGGTCCTCTAGTCCAACCCCCTGCTCAGGCAGGAAACCCTATCCCATTTCAGACAAATGACTTGCAGTGTTGGCGCATTCACCGCTTCTGGAGGCAGGTTGTTCCACTGGTTAATTGTTCTCACTGTCAGGAAGTTTCTTCTTAGTTCCAGGTTGCTTCTCTCCTTGGTTAGTTTCCACCCGTTGCTTCTTGTCCTGCCTTCAGGCGCTTTGGAGAATAGCTTGACCCCCCACTTCTTTGGGGCAACCCCTGAGATACTGGAAGGCTGCTATCCTGTCCCCCCTCGTCCTTCTCTTCGTTAAACTAGACATTCCCAATTCCAGCAATCGTTCCTTCTATGTTTTAGCCTCCAGTCCCCTAAAATCATCTTTGTGGCTCTTCTCTGCACTCTTTCTAGAGTCTCAGCATCTTTTTTACATTGTGGTGACCAAAACTGGATGCCGTATTCCAAGTGTGGCCTTACCAAGGCCTTGTAAAGTGGTATTAACCCTTCACGTGATCTTGATTCTATCCCTCTGTTAATGCAGCCCAGCACTGTGTTGGACTTTTTGGCAGCTGCAGCACACGGCTGGCTCCTATTTAAGGGATTGTCCACTAGGACAATCTTCCCTTTCCGGGTGGGAGCACGCTTGCATTCAACGCACATCCCCTGGAATTGTTGAGAGTCTATAACAAGAACCTGAAGCCCCCCTACCCACCCACCCACCCACCCAGCTTCTCCCCTGCCCTCCCCTTCCCAATCCAGCCTCAGAACTTCATAGCAGCCCAGAGATTTTCAGCACCATCAGGATGGCGGTGCGAAGGGGATTCCGATCCCGGCCTTCACTCCGGCAACCCTTTGGGGGATGTGGGGGGGGGGGAAGAGAGCTGATCCCTCTCCACAAGCCGTGGCAGGTGGAAAAAAAAACACACACAA
>NW_015406681.1:0-1343 GCF_001527695.2 Protobothrops mucrosquamatus
GGACTGGAAAACCAGTATGGACTCCTTGCTAGAAACCTGAATCCCTTCAGCACAAGTCTGAGGGTGGGATAGCCAGGTAGCAAAGGCTGGACAGAACCAAAAGCGGCCCCCCTGCCAAGGAGTGTCAGCCTATATCCCTTCAGCACAAGGCTGAGGGTGGGATGTCCAGGCTGATGAAGGCTGGAAGATTAACCTGGTGACCTATGAATAGGTGAGGCCTGAGACCCTTCAGAACAAGTCTGAGGGTGGGTCAGAAACAGGGTAGGAGTTGAGGCCCAAAAGAAATTTTCAGAACTGGTAAGACCAGTATATAGCCCCGTGGAGAAAACACTGTGGCACAGTATGATATGATTAGGAGCTAGTGAAGAATAGGCAAGGGGAGACCAACTCCCAATGAAAATAAGTGAATACTCTATACCTGCCAGGAGCAATGTGAAAGATAAGTGTTTGGGAACAATGTGGTATTGAAATCCCTATTTCTGCTTTCCAGAATAAAAGGGGGGGGGGAAACAGAAAACCAGCCACTGGCAGAAATTTGGTTTTGATTTGGAAACTCCTCTATAATTAACGATGAAGGAGTTGAGCAGTCGGAATGCAATAAGGCGATGACAAAATGGCGGCCGCCAGACACGTGGCGATCAAACTGGTGTTCTACGCCTCTCCTGCAGTGCAGGCCTCAATTTTAAAATGGCGGACACCTGCCATGTGGCTCTGCCTGCAAGGAGGCAGCTAAAGCGAAAGCGAAAATGGCGGCCATTACACCACGATGAACTGAAACTCGCCCAGAGAGATTAGGGCGATCCGCTGCAGTTTGGGGCTTTAGCAGCAGTCCCGCGCTCCCCCAAAGCGATCGCGCTCCAAAAGGAATTTACTGCAGCAGCGAGAGAGCCAGCTAAACGAAAGGCTCCCTTTCGGCTGAGTTTGCCGGCACCCCGAGCCTCCGCGGAGAACCATCAATCAGCTGGGGCGAGCGGAGAAAAGACTCCACAACCCCCAGGCTCCGAAGGCCACAACAAAGAGAGAAAACAAAGCAGGGATGCCAAAACGAAACAAAAACCCCTCCAATCCTTAAATACCTTTGCCAAGGGAAAAGGAACACAAAACTCAAAATTAACAACTGTAAAAAGAAACGGAGGGATGGGGTGGAATGAAGAAACAAACAGTGAGGGATTTAAGGGAGAAGGGAGAGATAACCTACTGAGAGGAAAAATAGTTTAATAAAACCTGAGTCTGGAGCGAAGAACCAACACGCCTTGTCTGGGTAGAAGACTAAGTCGGAACTGGGCATGTGCGACCAGGCAAGAGGCGTGGCTATCTCAGACTTAGTCTTATTGGGTACAAGG
>NW_015406681.1:9726-12174 GCF_001527695.2 Protobothrops mucrosquamatus
GCCTGTGGGGTGTGGTCCAGTGACTCAGCTTAATCTCTGGCACGTCTCTTTTTCTGCTGCGCACGCTTATCGCTCCTACGCTGGCGTGGATCCAGCCACAACTTTTCTTCCTCATTATCGGACACACCTGGCTCCTGGCCAATCTGAGAAACACCGGGCTCCTGGCCAATCTCTGAACCACCTGGCTCCTGGTCAATCTCTTCTCCGTCGGAAGACACCGGAGGCATTGCCAAAGAGGAGGGTCCTGGATAGGGAGGCCTAGCCATCTCCTCTCCTTCATGTTCGGAGCCTTCTTCCTCCGATAAGAGGGGCTCACAAGATGGAGCCACAACACTATCCCCCACCGCAGGGCCCTTCCACCGGGTCTGCCGGTCAGGATGCGGTCGGGACGGGAACTGATCGTGAAAGGCCTGTACCAGGTCAGGGGCCTGAACGGAAGACGCGTCCACCCAGCTGAAATCCTCGGGGCCATATCCCTTCCAGGCGATGAGGTATTGGAAGCGCCCCTTCAGCCAACGGGAGTCCCGGATACTGTCCACCTCGTATGTCGAGGTGTCCTCCTCATCAGCTGCGGCTGGGGGGGCAGGCGTCATCAGGTGTCGGAGATGGCTCGCTGGGGCCTCAGGGACCAGGAGGGACCGATGGAACACGGGGTGGATCCGCATGGAGCGTGGTAGGGTCAACCGGTAGGCCACCGGGCTGATGACTGCCTCGACGGGGAAGGGACCGATAAAACGATGGTCCAGTTTCTTCACCGGCCGGTCCGTGGGGAGGTGTTTTGTGGAAAGCCACACCCGATCTCCGACGTCCAGCGGTGGCGTTGCCCGGATCAGCTGCCGCCTCACCAGTTGCTGCACCGCCTGCAGTTCCGAGAGGAAGTCCTGGGTCTCGGGAACAGGGGAATCCGAGATGGACAACGGGAAAAGCTGTGGATGGTAGCCGGCGTTGGCATGGAACGGGGTCATCTGGGTGGAGGTGTGTTGGGAGTTGTTGAAGGCGAACTCCGCCAGGGGAAGGTACTCGGCCCAGTTGTCCTGCCGCTGGTTGACAAAACAGCGGAGGTACTGCTCCAGGATGCCGATGACCTTCTCCGTGCCCCCGTCAGTCTCCGGATGGTGCGACGACGACAGACACACCTGCACCTCCAGCGCGGCCATGAGGCTTTTCCAGAAGCGGGCCGTGAACTGGGCTCCGCGGTCCGACACCACCCTATCTGGCAGGCCATGGAGGCGAAAGATGTGCTGCAGGAACAGACGGGCCGTGGTGCGGGCCGATGGCAGTCCGCGGCACGGGATGAAATGGGCCATCTTGGTGAGCATGTCCACCACCACAAGGACGGTCGTGAACGTGGCGGACAGTGGTAGATCTGTTACGAAGTCCATGGAGATGGCACCCCACGGTCTCTCCGGTGTCGGCAGCGGCTGGAGGAGTCCCGGCGGTGGGCCGGACGCGTATTTGGCCTGTCGGCACGTCGCACAGGACGTCACGTATGCGTGCACGTCATGCCGTACCCGAGGCCACCAAAAAGTCCGCGTCACCAAGTGGAAGGTCTTAAAGAGGCCAAAATGCCCCGCCGCGGGGTTGTCATGGCACTGGTTCATGACGAGGGCTCGGAGCGGACTTGTGGGCACGTACAGCCGGCCCCGGTGTTTCAGCAAGCCTTCCTCCACGGTCCAGGGGGACGCTGGGCCGACTTCTGCTTTCCGTTGCTGTGACCAGTCATCACGGCGCTGTGCTTCCAGCACCTGAGCCCGCAAGTCTGCCGGTTCCTGGACCGCGGCCAAGGATTCTGCTGGCAGCACCGTCCGTGGGGGAAGAGAATCCTTGGGACAGAAGTATTCCGGCTTGCGGGATAGCGCGTCCGCCCTCTGGTTGAGGTTGCTCGGAATGTACACGACGTGGAAGTTGAACCGGGCGAAAAACAACGACCACCGGATCTGCCGCTGGTTCAACTTCCTGGCCGTGGTGAGGTGCTCTAGGTTCCGATGGTCCGTCCGCACCTCCACCTGGTGTTGGGCCCCCTCAAGGTGATGCCGCCAAGCCTCAAACGCGGCCTTGATAGCCAGCAATTCCTTTTCCCAGATGGTGTAGTTGCGCTCGGAATGATTGAGTTTCCGGGAGTAATAAGCGCAGGGAAAAAGAGTGTCGCCATCCACCGGGGCCTGTAGCAGTACCGCTCCAATCGCCACATTGGACGCATCCGTCTCGACCATGAATGGACGGTGTGGATTGGGATGCCTCAGGACCGACTCCGTGATGAAGGCCTGCTTGAGGACCTCGAAGGCCTGCTGCTGCGGGGGCCCCCACTGGAACGGGACCTTCTTCCGAAGGAGTTGGGTCAGCGGCAAGGTCAGGGTGGCGAAGGCCGGGATGAATGTCCGATAATAGTTGGCGAACCCCAGCAGACGCTGGACGTCTTTCACCCGACGTGGGGGTTCCCAACTGCGC
>NW_015406682.1:0-2447 GCF_001527695.2 Protobothrops mucrosquamatus
CTTCCAAAAAATAGCGGACAAGCGGGGGGGGGGGTGTTAAGTAGTAAAAAAAGTAGACTGTACAGCTTTAGATTACGTACCATTTCATCATAAAGCTTTTGAATAAAAAAAATGTCCACTATTTTGTGAAAAAAAATAGTGAACATAATGTGAAAAAAGTGGACTGTCCACTCAAATAGTGGACACCTGGCAACCCTAGTGCCTGCCAGCCTACCACTCGCACAAGTTGAGTTGCGTGCACATATGCATGCGCATTCCGGTCTGCCACTCATGCAGCCCAGTAATGGGCCGCAGCCCAGGGGTTGGGGACCCCTGTATTAGGCAAACTGCAACCAAAACTATTAGTTTATTGGAAAAATATATTACAAATTAATATGCACATTATTTTAAATACTGAAATTATCTGCATTCACTTTTTTTTTTTAAAAAAGGAAGAAATATTCAGTAGAAATACAAAACTGTTTAAATCAACGTTCTGCAATACTGTGCTCTCCAGGTGTCTTGGATTATAATTTCTAAAAATTCTAGCTAGCGTGTTTTTTGTAATTCAATGAAACTGAAATACATCCAATTAAAGGAGGCAGATCTAAATACTGACATTGCTTGAAGCCACACGGAAGAGTTGGAGATAAAGATGAATGTTAGTTACTTGTGCCTAATTTTTATTTCACAGCAGCCAAAGAGGAATCAGTCCGCACTTTACTCTTACTCTTTATGGAAATACTCCTCAAACTGAACTCATCTTAGCTTCAATATCTCATTAACTAAGTGCAGCTGGATTTTTGCTACCTCCCCCCATATGCTCCTTCTTGTCCAAAAGAAATTGCAGTGCTTAAGGATGCTCTCCAGAGAGTACTTCAAACACTGCAGCTGTATCTTTATTTATTTAGTCAATTTATGTAGCCATCCATCTCAGCAAATGACTCTGGGCATGAAAGTCTTCCTGCTTTCTCTGTCAAAATCCAGTTGATAATTACCATGTAGCATCACAAGTTCCAATGCAAAACCACACTTTTTAAAAAGGAAAACAAATCTCCTTTGCAGTCTTGCTACCTCCCTATTCTCCCCCCCCCCCCATTTCATACTTTCAAGTTGCTCTGTTTTTACAATTGATTCTGGTGTCTGAATATGGGGAGCTGAATTATTTACTAGCTGACTCAGAGGTTGATGACTAAATTGGTTCTTGGTTCTGCACTTTAGGGAGGGGGAGAGAGCAGGAAATCTAATAGATACAGAACTTTACTGTCCTCTGCCAGTGGTTGCAGTACCACAGGGAGGGGGAAGATACACTTCAGTAATAGAGAATTGTGGAGTTAAAGTTAGAGTAGCGGAGCTGATTTTGCAAGGCATTTCCATAACAAATTCATGAAATGGCAGCGTGAATATGTTTGCGGTTGGCTGAATTCAGCATCTTGAATGATTAATTTCTTATAAATACTCTGTTGTATTTGTTTATACTTTTAAAGAACAAGATTTCTCACCCTTCATACTAATATCAAACAGTGACCATAATTTTAAATACTCCATCCAACAATCTCATAAAAAAACTTAATGGAATATATATTTTTTATTTTGTTTTATTATTTTGTTTTATTTCCTTGTCCTCTGAACTGTAGGAGAAATTGTAGAAAACCTTGATTGCTAAACAATTTGCCATTCATGAATTGTTTTTATATTGTTTTAATATACAGTAGTTATGTATTATTTCAAGATTTTTAGAGGAGTCTGATGCTTGGATTCCTTCCAATTCTCCTTTCTTCTCCTGGTTTGAACTAGGAATATTATTTCATTTAGTATTAACAAGGATGTAACTTCTTAGAAAATTCAAGATAGAAATAAAATGTTATGTGTTAGTTTCTCTTAATAGGAATACTTGAGCTTAAAGGGAGAAGCAACCAGGTATCCTGGGGGACATAAAAGGAGCCTCCCTGAAGATTGCATTACTTTTGGCAATAGGGCATGCCCTGGGCAATGGTGTTGTCACTGGTAAATCTTTTCAATCCAGAAGCACCTTTCAGTTAGTTTTGTAGGTGCTTCCAACACGAATATAGAAATCAGGTATCCCCATCAATTCCGTCAATTCCACATAGCAATTTGCAAAGCTTCTGCCTCATTTGTAATTTCTCAATCAACAGATTAAGCCTTCTTCTCTAAAAAATAGTTTGCTTTATTGATAGCTGAATTATTTTATATATTTATTTATTTTATTAAATTTATATCCCGCCCTTCTCCTTGCGGACTCAGGGCAGCTAACAATCGAGTAAAAATACACAGATACATTACAAGATTAAAATTAATTAAAAAGGAAATATTTAACTGTGATCTAATTAAAATATAATTAAAACCCCCTCTAAAAATTTCCCCTAGGCCAGTCCTGCAAGCTGGAATAACCATGTCTTAAGGGCGCGGCGGAAGGAAGGGAGATCAGGGATCACCCTGATCTCTGG
>NW_015406683.1:0-2447 GCF_001527695.2 Protobothrops mucrosquamatus
GAGACGAAGCATTTCTAACAAGTCTTTATTCTCTGCTTCCATTCTACGAACAACCCGAGCAGAGGCACGCAGGCCTCTATTTATACCTTCTGATCCCCGGGCAAGTTCAACCAATCATGAGGCGGTCTTTTCCCGCCTTGCGCATGCGCACAAGGCCGGCGCCACTCAGTCTGGTCCCGGGCAGCTTTTGCAAATGCCCAGGACTCTTGCAACGTCCCGAGCCTGCTTTTGCAGGCTCAGGACACAACACCCCTCCCCCCTAGATGAAATAATACGGCGCCCACATGGACGCCATCATAGTGATGGTTATATAGTTAACTGATAAGTTAAGTTACACCGTGTGTGTAAGATGTGGAACTGTCCTGTCATACAAAGACCCAGTAGCCCCAACATTGTTTACGTAGTGTCAACCAGTCAGAACCTCTAGTTCAGTGATTGCAGTTCACATGCTCACCTTACGTAATCTGCAAGGTATTTGGGAGGGCCTTTGACCCTGAGCGACCTTCTCGGACCTGGGGAACTTGTAGTGTTTTCCCCGTGGCTTCCCACACTAGGTGAATTTCCTTGTGGTTGTTGCGTGACTTCAGTTTGACTTTCCTGCCCGTCTCCTAGGCTTGAGAAGTCAGAACTCTGTTGATCACTATACCTGGTTGACCTACCACCAATGGAGTTTTCCAACCCCTCTGAACTCATCTCCGTGTTCCCTGATGGAGTGTGGTTTCCCTGGCTCCTTCCTGTAGTGTTAGGATTTAGGGATGCCTCCCTGTTAGCCCTTATGCGTGGGGACATCCTTCTATGAGCCATTTCAGCAAAGGATGTGTTTCCCCTCTGTTTTGCCTGCTCTCTTGCATGTTGTGAGTTGTGAGTATGCTCCCAGTGATTCTCCGTGTCTGGAGTATTGTTTGTGAGGTGTGGATAGTTAGTATCCCTCCGGTGGGACTCCCAAGCTGGAGTGTGTGTGGGGGTGTCTGTGTGTCCCCTTTCCCATGAATTGCTACCTGAATCTCCAGTGGAACTTGGGTGTTGAGAGCCCGTGTCGTTCCCCACAACCGTTGTTGGCAGCAGATTCTGATTCTCAGAATGCATTTCCCATTCCTCCTCCCCCCCTAGAGGAGACTGAGGAGGAACCCCAGGTGAGTCCCGCCTCACACGTAATTGATCAATGTGGTGGCGAAGAACACGGCCGTCTTCCAGGAACACCTCGTAGGACAGTGGCCCCGAGACCTTGCAGACCACCGCCGGGACACAGAGGTGTCCAGGCCCGTAGTTCCTGGCCCAGACAGGATCGCCTTCACGCAGGACCCGTGGTGGGTGTGGCTGGGACACCTGTGATGCTACACGCTCCGGATGCAGCCTGTCCAATTTAGTCACGAGCCGACGACCCCAACGGAGTTCGGCCGGGCACTTACTCGCGGCAGTGCACGGAGTAGTACGATGTGCCAGAAGAAAGTCAGCCAACCTGTGATGCCAATTGCCGTAAGTCAGCTTCTTGAGGGCGTCCTTGGTGACGCGGACCATCCGTTCAGCCAGACCGTTGGTGGAAGGATGGAAGGGAGCCGAAGCAGCATGGCGGATCATGTTGGCCTGTAGAAATCCCTGAAACTCAGTAGAAGTAAATTGAGGACCATTATCTGACACCAGAACATCCGGCAACCCGTGTGCAGCAAAAATGTTTCTCAACACTTGAATGGTTTTGGCGGCTGTGGTAGAAGACACAGGCACGACCTCCAGCCATTTGGAATGGCTATCAACAACAACCAGGAAGAATTGTCCTTGAAAAGGCCCAGCGTAATCTACATGTATCCTAGACCATGGAGTGTGTGTTTCCTCCCACCTGTGCACAGGGGCCTGGGGCATTTCAGGCCTGGACTGTTGACATGCATGACACCCATGTACCTAGGCCTCGATGGCCCGATCAATGCCAGGCCACCACAGATGGCTGCGTGCAAGCGCTTTCATCCTGACGATTCCGGGGTGGCCTTCATGTAACGAAATCAAGATTCTAGCCCTCAAAGAGGCCGGAATCACAACTCTCGATCCCCAAAGGAGGCAGCCGTTGAAAGTGGACAACTCGTGCCTCTTGACCCAAAAATGTTGAAAATCCTCCGCAGGGCACCTATCAGGCCAACCTGACAGGACCCATGACAGCACGCGTTTGAGCATGTGGTCAGTGGCAGTTTCAGGAGCCACATCCCTAGCATTGAGGGGACACTCAGGCAATTCCTGAATGGACAATATGTGTACAGCAGGAGCGGGATCAGGCTCCACAGTAGGCAATGGCAGCCTACTCAATGCATCTGCATGACCCATATCCTTGCCAGGCTTGTGGACCAGTAAATAATCATAAGCTGACAGGAAGATGGACCAACGCAGCATACGAGGGGACAGGATGTGAGGTGTTTGTTTGGATGTAGTGAATAACCCCAGCAAAGGCTTGTGGTCAGTAA
>NW_015406684.1:0-2447 GCF_001527695.2 Protobothrops mucrosquamatus
GGCCTAGGGAGAATTTTAAATAGGGACAATTTTAATTAGAATTTTAATGGTAACACAGCGGTAAATATTTGTTTTTAATTGGTTTTTATTGGGGATAGTGTTTGTATCGTTTTAATATGCTGTAAGCCGCCCTGAGTCCTGTTGGGAGAAGGGCGGCATATAAGTTCAATAAAATAAATAAATAAATAAATAAATAAATAAATAAATAAATAAATAAATAAATAAATAAATAAATAAATAGTATCTATTAAAACAGTGAGAAAACACGAGCACCAGGGAATATGATAAAATAATTTGGTTTAATATTAAAATTACTAAAATTACTAATAAAATCAATTAAACGCCTAGCTTTCGTCAGCTATCTGCTGACGTCCTCAGGGCTCAAGATGTCAGTCCATGGGAGTTACTTTTGTAGCTTGACTAGCGTGTGCGCATGGCTCCTTGACCTCGTTATTGGGCCGGTCATGACTAGGCACGTTCCTGACGCTGGTTCCTTGGTAACGGCTTGTTCCCTCCCGCGTCTCTCATCCACACAGCTAACATCGGGGAATTTTTCTTTTTTAGAGCTAGATGTCAATGGAGGGTCTCCTTTCGTGCGCTCAGATCCGTCTTCCGTTTTCCTTTCCATATCACCTTCACACCCTTCCCCTTGGGTCCTTTCCAATGTCGCCCCACACTTCTTTGTCCATAGTCGAGTACACGTCGCACCAACTCGCTTTCCAATGTCTCCCCCCCTCCCCGTCTCCTTTTTGATGGTACAGCCTCCTATTTTCTTATCTCCCCCCTTTTTTGTTCCGATGTAATTACCATTGCAAACGCAATGGACATAGTTGTTGGTTGCACCAAGAGTCCAAGTCATGTTATGATTATTAAACCTGAGTCTGTTCTAGATTTAATTATCTAAAAATATTGGAAACTTTGATTGTTGATTATATTGCAAGTTCTGATATTTGCTGACCACCAGCCTTGAAGATCAAGCGGATACACTCAACTGGAGATACTCCAAGAATATTGGGAAAATATATCAGTCCTGCCTTTAAGAGCAACACGGGAAAAAATGGCAGCATGGGTGGCTTGGTATATTTAAAATATACATGTTTTAAAAAAATCCCTTCTCCTTCTTTATATCTTTCTCCATAAATTAAATATAATAACAATAATAATGATAATGAAAATAATGATAATAATAATAATAATAATAATAATAATAATAGTAGTAGTAGTAGTAGTAATAATAATAATAATAATAATAATAATAATAATAATAATAATAATAATAATAATAATAATAATAATAATAATAATAATAATAATAATAATAATAAAAAAATTGGAAGGGACCTTGGAGGTCATCTAGTCCAACTCCCTGCTCAGGCAGGAAACCCTATAACATTTCGGACAAATGGCTGTCCAGTCTCTTCTTAAAAACTTCCAGTGTTGGAGCATTCACCACTTCTGGAGGCAGGTTGTTCCACTGGTTAATTGTTCTAACTGTCAGGAAGTTTCTCCTTAGTTCTAGGTTGCTTCTCTCTTTGGTTAGTTTCCACCCGTTGCTTCTTGTCCTGCCTTCAGGCCCTTTGGAGAATGGCTTGACTCCCTCTTCTTTGTGGCAGCCCCTGAGATATTGGAACTCTGCTATCATATCCCCCCTCGTCCTTCTCTTCGTTAAACTAGACAAAACCCAGTTCCAGCAACCGTTCCTTATATGTTTTAGCCTCCAGTCCCTTAATCATCTTTGTTGCTCTTCTCTGTACTTATATGTTGTTGTTATTTACAAAGTCGTGTCCGACCCATCGCAACCCCCATGGACAACATTCCTCCAGGCCTTCCTGTCCTCTACCATCTTCTGGAATCCATTGAAGCTCATGCCTCCTGCTTCAGTGACTCCATCCAGCCACCTCCTTCTCTGTCATCCCCTTCTTCTCTTGCCCTCCGTCTTTCCCGGCATCAGGCTCTTCTCCAGTGAGTCCTTCCTTCTCATTAGGTGGCCAAAGGACTTGAGTTTCAACTTCAGGATCTGGCCTTCTAAAGAGCAGTCAGAGCTGATCTCCTCCAGGACTGACCGGTTTGATCGCCTTGCAGTCCCAGGGACTCGCAGAACCCTTTCACAATGATAGTAGAAGATGAGATGGATGTGAGAGGGAGGAAAAGAAGGAAATAAAATTAGGAAAGGATGGGAACTCTTCATCCTTTAGGGAGACTCGAGGGATTCAATCATTGGAGATTCCTCTGCAACCAGACCCAACTTTTCGCCTCCTGAACTAATAGGCTGGCTGAAAACTGAGTTATTTAGAAGCTTTTCTGTTTTCCTGCAAGTTCGAATTTAATGCTCAGCAGGGAAGAAAGCATCAAAATCTATTAAAGATGCATGTTTTGAGACGAAAAAAAAAGAGGCTTAGAATTATGCCTTTTGAGAGAAAGTATGTTTGGAAAAAAATGCTTAGTTT
>NW_015406685.1:0-2446 GCF_001527695.2 Protobothrops mucrosquamatus
GAAGAGACTGGACAGCCATTTGTCTGAAATGGTGTAGGGTTCCTGCCTGAGCAGGGGGTTGGACTCGATGACCTCCAAGGTCCCTTCCAACTTTATTATTATTATTATTATTATTATTATTATTATTATTATTATTATTATTATTATTATTATTATTATTATTATTATTATTATTATTATTATTATTATTATTATTATAGAGCATGTGTAGCTCTATCGTCCAATCTGCCCCTGTATTTGTTGCCTGGGATGGCCACCTCACTCTGTTGAATGGCAGGGCTATCTCTGCTTGAGCTACTGATAGTTCTTCTTCTGCTCCCACAAGTGCCAGAAGGCCTAAGAGACATTTCAAATGACAACCCAGAAGAGATTTTTCCAGTATACATTATCACAACATTTGATGCAAAGAAATAATATTTGTATCTGTGGTGAAATGTCTCCTAATTTATAGTTATCCCTCTCTATTTGCTGTAGGACAGTCAGAATCCAGTGAACGAATGGGGAATAATACACAGTAATGGCCAAAAGACATTGAGGGTGCAAATAGACAAGCAGATACAGGTAGTCATTGACTTACAACAATTCATTTAGTGACCATTTGAAGTTACAACGAAACTGAAAAAAGTGACTTATGACCATTTTTCACATTTACGACTTTTGCAACATTCCCATGGCCACATGATCAAAATTCAGACACTTAGCAACTGACTTTTATTTACCATGGTTGCCGTGTCCCGAGGTCATGTGATCACCCTTTTGCAAGCTTCTGACAAGCAAAGTCAATGGGAAAGCTAGATTCACGTAACAATTGGGTTACTAACTTAACAACTGCAGTGTGGCAATAAATATCATAACATGGGAAAAAATTCACTTAACAACTGTCTCCCTTAGCAGCAGAAATTTTGGGCTCTGTTGTGGTTGAGGACAACCTATAAACACAAGAAGAGTTTTAGTAGTATATAGATCTGAAAACAATATTCTGAGTCACTGAAATGCATGAACCATTCATTCGTGCACAAACTGAGGCTTTTTTTGATGGGTTCCTTATTCCTTGCTCTAAAAGAGTGTTTGAATATGTTGCCTGCAGTCCAGGGACTGCAGTTTGAAGAAACTCTTGGCTATAAAAATCAGGGGTAGTCAACCTTGGCTCTTTTATGACTCGTGGACTTCAACTCCCAGAATTCCTGAGCCAGCTAAGCTGGCTCAGGAATTCTGGGAATTGAAGTCCACGAGTCATAAAAGAGCCAAGGTTGACTACCCCTGCTATAAATGGTTATCTTAGGACCACATTCCCAGAGACATTTATGGTTCCACTGATCATTACTGGGAACGTAGGGTATAGAAATAAACTTACCTTCTCCAACTTAGTCCTCCCCGGATGCAATAGGGTTAAAATTCCAAGCCGTGACCAAAGAGAACTGTACTTCAACACATCTTGAGGGGACCCAGTTTGAGAAGGATAAAATAAGCCAGCCTCAGAATCCAGAGGGGTAGAGAGATCTTTTGTAACAAAGGATCTAAGCTTTCCCAATTTCTGGCAATCTGCAGCCTGGGGCAAGCTTCAGTTTGAGTGATCACACATCCTATTTTAAGCCTCCTGAGCTATCCAGGTTTGATAAGAATAACATTTTAACTGCCCTTGTGCTCTTTTCTCTCACTTTTAAGAGAGCTTTGATTAGATCTGTCAACACTCATTTCCTGCTTCCCAACCATGAAATCTGAAGTATCAATTAAACAGGATAGTCAAAGTGATGAATATGTATAATTCAAAGGGTCTATTTCTTGTCATCTATAGGTCACCTTTGATGAATCTTAGTCTCTTAAGCTCTTTTTTTTCTCTCCTTGCCCCTCCTTCCTTTTTTTAAAAATGCCAGCAAGCGGAAGAATAGTAAGAATAAGACTGTGTTAGCTGCTTTGGTATTTACTGAGCTTTTACCAGGAAGCTGTATCCTTAAATCTCTACAAATATTTGACATAGAAAATAGACATTAAAACACAATCCTTAAGAATCATTGCTTGCAACATTTTACCCCACCCTCTTTTTATTAAAAACAAAAATAGGGTTTATTGTGATATCTTATTGCATAGCATCTCAATTTGTTGGACAATCCAGAAGCAAAGAACATACACATTGTGAAGCCTGAGCTAGTGGGATAACTCGGATAGCCTTTTGTAGTTCTACCATTCTGTCTTCTCCCCACCCCATCCGCTATTGCATCTTATGAGTTCTCATTGCTTAGCAACCACATCTTAGTTATTATTATTTTTTCCTCTTTGTGGGCAGAATAAAATTGCTGGACTGGGATGTAATGTCCAATTGTATCCCAACAGGCCCTTTCATAAGAGCTTGGCTATCAAAAATCTTCCAATTTCTGAGCACCCCCAAGGAGTCCCAAGAGTCTTGGGATTATCATGGATAAAATAATATCTAATAAAGAAATATATG
>NW_015406686.1:0-2446 GCF_001527695.2 Protobothrops mucrosquamatus
GGGGGCGGGGCCAGTTTTTGGGCACTCGGTCTCTAAAAGGTTTGCCATCACTGCCCTAGATCTTCAGGGTCTTCCAATTGGGTCATAATAACAGATAAGTTTTGGCTGAAAATTAAAACCATGGAAAACCTACCCCACTTAGGGAAAGTTAATTAATTTGACTGTCAATATTTGGATTCAGTTGTAGACTCTGTATGAAAGAATAAATGAAGTTGAGAATAAATCTGACATTGCTTGTCAGATATAATGTATATTCATAATGTATATGAATATTCCAGCCTCTATAAGTTGCTATTACCCTGGGCTCAGCTGTGTTGATTCCACAGCTTTCGTCTACAAAGTACTAGAGGATACGCTTAAGACAAAGAAGCAAGAAACTCTTAACACAGCCTTAAGCTATTTAATACACCTTGGGATTTTTGTTTGGACAACAGCGTAAAGAGTCTAGGAATAGTAGCTTCCGCATTTTTCTAGTAAGCCTCAGAATAATGTTCAGAAACGTGACATAAATCAGATGCAGATACAGAAACTGGAGACCAGTTAAGACATTTAGTTATTGAAGCATCAATGATATTTTTTTTATTATATTATTTTTTTGTCAAAAAAAAATCACAAATTTCAAACAGAAAGAGGAAGAGGAGATATAAATTTTCTTGTTGATTCACTCCAAAGATTCATTAGTCCGAGACATGATTGGAATTCATCCATGGTCTTTGATGTTCACAGTGGCTCTGCCATCTGTTGAAGGGCATATTTCACTGAAGGACAGTCCCAAATCACCACCTCCTCCTCCTCTTGTCCTGCAGTGCACCCTAGAGCAACACATGTGATGTGTCATTATTGCATTGCTAGTTTCCCTGCTCTTATGAATAGTAGCCAATGCTTGGGAACAGGGACACCAAAAGTTATGAATTCAGGGAACTCATGCTACACATTTTCAAGAAAGAGAGAGAAAAAGAGAGAAAGAGAGAAAGAAAGAAAGGAAGGAAGGAAGGAAGGAAGGAAGGAAGGAAGAAAGAAAGAAAGAAAGAAAGAAAGAAAGAAAGAAAGAAAGAAAGAAAGAAAGAAAGAAAGAAAGAAAGAAAGAAAGAAAGAAAGATAAAAAAAATGATCTTGGGTAGCAGGCACCAAAAGCAGCTGAATTATATTTTTCCGCTTGAAAACTAGAGTTATAATTGGCTATCACACACCTGTAATTTGTATGATTTTGTTTTATTTTTTTAAGTATAGTAGACCTTACTAGTAGTGACCCATTACTGCTTATCCTAAGCCTGTGGTGGCGAACCTCTGGCACACGTGCCACAGGTGGCATGCAGAGCGCTCTCTGTGGGCATGCGCGCCATTGCCCCAGTCCTAGGCCTTCAGCTGGGTTTTATAAAACCTTTTTGCTTTAGGCCTTCGCCGCCGTGTGCAAACCCCCCCCCCCCCGGTTCAATCAATCAATCAATTTCAACTTCTCGCGGGGAAAAAAAGATCTCGCAAAGTTGGAATTGATTGATTGAACTTTTTAGTCCCACCCAGTCTGCCGTTACCACTGCAGTCATGCCCACCCAATGGGCCATGCCCACCTGATTGGCCACACCCACCCAATGGGCCACGCCCGCCCGGCACCCGACGATACATAAGTGGGTTTTGGGTTGCAGTTTGGGCACTTGGTCTCTAAAAGGTTCACCATCACTGTCCTAAGCTAAGGTCCACTGATGGTCCTTAATGAAAAACAAGAACACTCATAGCAAAACCAGGAATGTTAATGTGCTGTGTCAAATCACTATAAATGCAAGCGTCCTACTTTAAACAAAAATGTTGCATCTCTAATGATACTCCAAAATCAGCTATTGAGATGCAAATATCCGCATTGTATGCCTGCTACAAATCCATTTGAGCATCAGACTCAACATTCAAGGATACTGTAGAGCCCATGGGAATTCTTTATGCTACAATATTATCTTGTTCTTGCAAATCTGGAGTTGTCTGTGACACTTCCAGCGAATGCTGTGAAAATGATCATTTTGCATGGTTACCATAGGTTACTGATTGTTGCTGAGTTTGTTGTTTGTGTGAACTGCTACAAGATTTAAAAGCTGTTAAAACATTTTCTTTGCAGGCCAAGCATGCATAGGTCAGAAAAAAATAGCTGTTTAGACATTAATTTGCTAATCTCCTCATCAGCAGAGATATTTCAGTGGAAGCTAGAGGGCCAAAGCTTACAGTAATAAAGATTACAGAAAAATAGTATTAATAAAGTACGATATTGTCTATTATATTAAGCAGAGTCTGAGTAAGTAAAAATATATGTAGAAGGTGCATTGGATGAAAAGATGCAATGAATGTATTCAGTGAGCCAGATTGATCTGCTCAGTATTCTTGATTTTATACAGGGTGCAAAGGAGCTGAGGAGTTAAGAGCAAAATGTGTGTCAGAGAGCTTTAGGTACTCACTGGTTTTG
>NW_015406687.1:0-2446 GCF_001527695.2 Protobothrops mucrosquamatus
CTTTAGGCCTCCGCTGCCGTGTGCAAAAAAAAAAAAAAAAGGTTCAATCAATCAGTCAATTTCAACCTCTCGCGGGGAAAAAAAAGATCTTGCAAAGTTGGAATTGATTGAACTTTTTAGTCCCACCCAGTCTGATGTTACCACAGCAGCCATGCCTACCCAATGGGCCGCACCCAGCCGGCACCCGACGATGCATACGTGGGTTTTGGGTTGCAGTTTGGGCACTCGGTCTCTAAAAGGTTCGCCATCACTGGGTTAGATGGAGAAATGAAACCTCTACGATTCCTCTGAAGACCGTGAGAGCCTGAAACCTTTCCAAGGACACTGCAGCAGGTGTGGAGAGGAAGCAGATGGTTCCCATAACAAAGTGAAATTATTTATATGGACTTCGAGAGAGACTGGGGGTTTGGCTGGGGAAATTATTGTTTAATTCTATGAACTGGTGTTAGTTTTGCTTCAACATTACCATGTCATGTATTCAATAAACAGTAAGATTTTCAGAAACAGAATGAACCTGGATTTTTATTTGGATTTTCAAGCTGGTTGTTGACATTAAGCTGCTCTACAGCTGTTGGCCAGAAGATCCTTCCTCTTGTTATCCTTGAGGTTGCCAGTATTTCCTTGAGGAGGTTGCTGTTTGGGGCTGCAACCTAATATTGGAGAGTATGAAGGCCAGATCTCTGCTTGCTTCCCTTTTGCCATTCCCCACTGGTTCCAAATATTGGAGTGGTGGACAATATGGACCCCGGGTTTCACCTCCTGAAACTCATGGACTTTCCTGTAGACACTTTCTGTCTTGTTCCACAGGCTCCCTGTTTCCTTTACTTTCGGCCTCTATCAATAATTCATCCAAAATAGTAATATGGAGCACAGCCTTGAGCCCATTAGCCACCCTGTGGGGATTAGCCATTACCTCTGAGGCAGAACTTCACCACTGCCATCCTTTGCTTTCTTAAAAAATCAGAAGTTTCACCATTTAGAGATTTTTTTTTTCCAGAAGGCCATTAAATCAGAAGTAAAGGAGACCAGATGTGGTTTAATGAAAATCCCACGCCCTGGGAAACTGGCTGGATGCCAAATCAGATATGCCTTTTGTCACTAAAGACTTCTTGAGTAATTGTGTGATGTGCCAATACTGCTGTGTTATGTACAAGACAGGGTTTTGAATACAAATTATAATCATATGTAATCATGAGGTATAAGATGGAAATTCATGGGGAAAAGATCAGTGCCGAACTTCTACCTGGTTCCAGTGGAGCAGGAGAGCATGGAGAGGTCCAGGCTACTAGGAAGGATGGGATTTTAACAAAATGGAAAATTTGCCACCATATTTGGAAAAATTGTGATTTGTCATGTTTTTATCCTTTAAAATCATGAGGTAGCATGATTTTTTTTCCACTTAATAATCACGAGGTACCAGGATCCCAAGTGCCATCATGAGCCTTGAGGACTGTTGTGTCACAGATCCTGGAATCCTTATTTTATTGCTCCTGAAACAACCTCCTCAACCAGACAGCTTCAGCCTGAAATTCTGGTGGTCCCAGATGACACCCCTCCCGGACCTGAGCCCCCCCCCCCGAGAACAGGCAGCCTGTCCTGGCCCTCTAATGAAGCAGGCACAGAGGGAGAAAAGGCCTTCAGATTTAGTCCAACCCTCCTCTCGGGGGTGGGCGGCATCCCCTGTGGCACCTATTATTTATTTCTCATATGGCATCTGTCGAGGCCGTGCAACCACTGATACATAAAGGGGCATCTCTGCTGATTGAAAAGAAGACCTCACCGTGCCAGGTGACAGCCCGTTTCTCCTGAAGTCTAGCCTGAACCTCATTCCTTGCTGATCCTGGTCCTGCGTTCTGGGACAATAGAATTGTCTCTAAGAAGAACCCTCCACCAGTCATGTCTGAAGACGGCCATCGTCCCTCGCAGGGCTCTCAGCTGCAGGCTAAACATACCCAGATCTTTCTGGTCATCCCTCGTTGGGCTCCGGACTCACTCCAATTGGTCACTGTCCTTTTGAATGTGGTGCCTGGAAATGGACACAGTAGTCCAGATGAGGTCTGATCAGGGCAGAGTAAAACAGAGAATTACTTTCCATTATCAGGGTTGGACAGCCATTTATCCGGAATGGTATAAAGTCACTTGCCTTGGGCAGGGGTTGGACTAGAAGTCCTCACGGGTCCCTTCCAGTTCTCGCGATTAAGATTCTCTTCCAGACCAGCAGAGTACCTGTTAGGCCGAGCGTCTCTCTAGGAAAGAGTGCTTAGGAGCAAGAACTTGCCATATTCAGAGATGTTGCAAAATGAAAAGTAAAATGTCTTTATTAGTTCAGCATCACTTCTTAAGTTTCACAGAAAGGGATTATTTCAATTTACATCGTCGAATGAGCAGGATATAAGAGCTAAGAGCAACAACCAGGGTTCTTTTGGGCTATGCTGGTAATAATCAT
>NW_015406688.1:0-2446 GCF_001527695.2 Protobothrops mucrosquamatus
GGAAGTTTTTAAGAAGAGACTGGACAGCCATTTGTCCGAAATGGTATAGGGTTTCCTGCCTGAGCAGGGGGTTGGACTAGATGACCTTCAAGGTCCCTTCCAACTTTACTATTATTATTATTATTATTATTATTATTATTATTATTATTATTATTATTATTATTATTATTATTATTATTATTATTATTATTATTATTTAGGTTTTTAACCTTCACACTGAATTATTATCTCCTTCAAAACATTTCAACTTTCCAGTTTTTTTAAAAAAAATATGCCTATGAATGTGATCAAAATAGGCATTTCAAGTTGTATATATTAAATATTTATCCATAATTATTTATGCCAGCATAGCCCCAAATGTGAAAAGCTATTATATCCATCAGAAAATGCACATACAGATACTCTATATGCAGTCCTTTTAGTTTAGCTGCTATAACAACCTGAGTTATAATAATCAACAAAGGAAAAGGTAAAGCTAAATTAAAAGTGAGAAAGACAGAGTCAATTCGAGTTAGTACAAAGTCACAAGTCAAGTCAAGCTAGCATTCAAATGTTCCTTTAATCAAGGGAAACCAAGTGTGTCTGTCCAGCTTTGTCATTTCTCCTATTCCCTACATTCCAGACAAGATTTCAAGTTATCCTCCAGCCATTAGTTATCCCTTGGCCATTCTGAGTTATTCACCTTCTTTTATCCAATCACAGATTTTTACCAGGCATGGCTGTAAGGCAAAACATTAGTGACAGTCCATCTGCCCACAGCAATCAAGGCTTAGAAACAATAGCAGAGCATATCCACAAGAGCTTTTAACAAGAACTCTTGGCTTCTCTTGAATTGTACATTTTTTCACCAGTTCCCAATGATGTCTATCTGGTTTTATATTTCTCTGGGATTTGGTACTGCACCTTGTTAATTTTACCACAAGCTTCACTCAAAAAATAGCTGTATAGCTTTTATTGTTGGTAAGATTTGAACTAATTCCTTAACTGTAATGGTACAAAAATAGATTATTTTTTTTTGCTGTATTCACCAATTTCAATTTGCACTGTTCACTGAAGAATGCAAGGAGAGGAGGGAGAGAAAAGCCCAGCCCTGCAAACAAGAGGGGGGGAGGAGAAATACCCATCTCCAAATTCAGCTTATCCTAAAATAAAATGGAACATCTCAAATTAATTGTTATTTAACCTCCAGGCATGAGCATGGATTTTGTACCAAATTTTCCACGGCCCTGATACCCTTTGAATCTGCTCTCAGGACTCTCAGGACACCAAAACGCAGAAGTGTTGAAAATCCTGGCTGGAGCATGCCAACAGCCTACATGGAGGAGGAAGGAGGGAAGAAGGAGGTGACCAACGCTGCACATGGCTTTTGGAAACGCAATTCATCTTTTGAGCACCAAATTTATCAACAGCTTGGAGTCATTAAAAAGAGACATATACAGTATCAAAAAGCTCAACTGTCCCTCTGACATTGTATAAAATAAATAAATCATGAAATTGTCAGCCTCCTCTCCAGTTGAAAAGGTAGTTGCCAACCATTTTTAAACCAGGGAAATGTCTAGTCTAATGAAAAGAAGGATGAGGGGGGACATGAGAGCAGTGTTCCAATATCTCAGGGGCTGCCACAAAGAAGAGGGAGTCAAGCTATTCTCCAAAGCGCCTGAAGGCAGGACACGAAGAAATGGGTGGAAACTAATCAAGGAGAGAATCAACCTAGAACTAAGAAGAAATGTTCTGATAGTTAGAACAATTAATCAGAGGAACAACCTGCCTCCAGAAATTGTGGGTGCTCCAACACTGGAAGTTTTTAAGAAGAGACTGGACAGCCATTTGTCTGAAATGGTATAGGGTTTCCTGCCTGAGCAGGGGGTTGTACTAGATGATCTCCAAGGTCCCTTCCAACTCTGTTATTATTGTATTATATTATTATTCTACTCTAAATAACCACAGGCAGTCAAAATTAAATTGTAACCCCACCCCAATGGCAACTTATTGCCAGACTGATTCTGAAGTGAGATGCAATAGAAGGGAATCTGAGACAGGGTGATTTTTTCATTAGCTTTAATGGCAATGGCAAATCGTCTGGCATTTCCAATATGCCAGCATTAAGTGACTAGAGCACTGTCTATTAAAATAAGAGTTCAGAACTTCAATAGCTCTTCAGTATGAAGCTGTCAGCTATGGAGGATTCCGTGACGGTGACATTGATTTGTCCATTCCAATGGAGGGGCAGGGGGAAAGTGAGGAGTTTTTTTTTGCACAGGGGAATGAGAGAAGAAATAGGTTTAATTAATCTTAAATGTCTTTGCACTCTGAGAATTGTAGACCTGGAAGAGTTCCTGTACTAACATGATTAGCAAATATTGACTTTTGAGTACAATAATAATGTGTCATCCGAAACCCTTGATAAGTAACTTAAGTACTTCCTTAGCTTGTGCCTTATTAAATT
>NW_015406689.1:0-2446 GCF_001527695.2 Protobothrops mucrosquamatus
AAAGATTAATTTTAGATATTTGGGTTTAGTGAAGATGGATAGATTATATGTTTAGAGTCTAAATGTATATGCTTATATTTGATTGTTTTTATTTGAGTTAAAGTATGTTTATGTTTGATTGCTTTATATTCGGGTAGTAATATTTAGATTTGGGACGATGTGTGTTTAACCCTGTAATCAGTTCTGGGAAGTCCGGGGGGGGGAGAGGGGGAGAGGGAGGATAGAGAAATAAAATAATTAAAGTATTAATGTAGAAATGAGTATTAAATTAGGAGTATTGATGTATGGAGAAATATGGAAGGCGCTCGGTTAACACCCCTAAACCGTGTCCAAAGGGAGGGAGAGGAAGAGAAGAGAGAGGAGGGAAGTAGGTAGGTAGTAGAAAAGAGGCCGGATGCGGGGAGGGGGTGCTGCTAAACCGTGTCCGTAGGAAGAGGAGAGGGAAGGAGGGGGGATGTGTAGGGAAGTTGGAGGAGAAAAGAGGATGGACGCAGGGAGGGGGTGTTGCCGGGCTGCTTTGTAATACTAATGTATGTTTACGTTTGAATGTTAAAATTAATAATACTGAAGTCGTATCAATGTATGTTTATATTTGTATGGGGGGGGTTATTTTGAAATTAATGAAAAAAATTAAAAATGAAAAAAAAATAATTATAAATAAAAAAAAAGAATGGATTCCTTCCATCACCCCCACCCTCCTGCCAAAACTGACGAAGCTTCTTGCATGAGAAATGGAACGTCTTCTTCCTCCTCAAAACAAAAAAAAAAAAAAAAAGAAGTCCAGTTGCCTTTTGAAAAAGCACCTTTGAGAGGAGACTGAACAGCAGCTCTGGAAGAGGGGTAGTATCACTCCATTTCAAATATAGTCTCGTACACCGAAGGCTCTGCTGTTTGGGAAAATAAAACTCTTTATATGCTGCAGGCTCCATGTTGGACAGAATTCCAATAAGTTGGCCCAATGAAACCTAATAACGGGAATCCGCAATTGCCTCTTTTCCTACTTCCTTTAAATAAAATAGGTAATAGGAATTGATGGGAAGTCCTAGATCAGTGATGGCAAACCTTTTAGAGACCGAGTGCCCAAACTGCAACCCCAAACCCACTTATGCATCGTCGGGTGCCGGGTGGGTGTGGCCCATTGGCTGGGCGTGGCCCATTGGCTGGGCGTGGCCCATTGGCTGGGCGTGGCTGCGGTGGTAACGGCAGACTGGGTGGGACTAAAAAGGTCAATCAATCAATTCCAACTTTGCAGGATCTTTTTTTTTCCCCACGAGAAGTTGAAATTGATTGATTGATTGAACCTTTTTTTTTTTGCACATGGCGGCAGAGACCTAAAGCCAAAAGGTTTTATAAAACCCAGCTGAAGGCCTAGGACGGCACACATGCCCACAGAGAGGGCTCTGAGTGCCGCCTCTGGCGCCCGTGTCCTAGGTTCGCCACCACTGTCCTAGATGTATTTACACTACAGATTTAATCTTGGGTTAACAGCCATTCTTTCTACCTAGAGCATTGCAGGTCTTTGAAGCAAAAGAGGGAAGAACATGCAACGGAGGATTCCCAGAAGAACTCAACATTATAGAATACCCAGAAATCTCTGCTGAGGGTACGATAAGAGAGTGCTAAAGTGGGATAGAGAAGCTGTGGTGCCCCCGATTCCTGAACTACGATTCCCAGCCTGGCCTGTGCTTGAAGCACTTAAAACTGTAGCACACAGGCATGTGGAAAGGCCACAAAGTTGCCACCCTTTCAATACAGGTTCAGGAAGAGCCACACAGCCTACCCACAAATCGTAACACCTATTTCAGGAAGGATATTGGTGTGTTGGACCCAGTGGGTGTCGTTCAGCCAGTCTGTGCTATTGTCCTCATGCAGCAGGCGCTCGTACATCAGCCTCAAGTATTTCATGTCTTCCACATCGAGCCCTGAATTCCAGATGTCGTACAAGATTGTCATCTGTTCGAATTCACTGCGGGTCTCGAAGACCGGGGGTGGAAGCAGGGGGGGACGGGCAGGGGTGTGCTTGTGGGAGTGAGAGCGCAGAGAGCGCCGGCGAATCTCCCCTTCGTCGCTGCTGTCAAAGCTCTCGTCATCCTCTTCCTCTTCCTCCTCCTCCTCCTCGCTCCCAGAAGGGAACAGACTCTCTGGGCCTAAAAGCAACACTCCTGGATCCTTTATGGCCTCCTCCTTTAGGCCGTGGGGAGGTTTCTTCGCCGGTGGCTGCTGCTGGTCTGGGACAGGTGCCTTGGACTTTTCGATAGGTTGGGGGGGTGGAGGCGCCAGTGCAACAAGGTCGCCCACTTCAGACTCAGTTCTGGCTTCACCGGCATCTGCCACGATCTCCTCGGGAGCCTCCAGGACCTCGCCAATGTGCTCATTATATACGCTCATCTGCAAGAGGTCAGCCGCACCCGGCAGTGTGGCCTCATCTTGTTTCCGGGGGACCGTC
>NW_015406690.1:0-2446 GCF_001527695.2 Protobothrops mucrosquamatus
ACAATCTCTCGTTTAGCAACAAATGTTGGGCTCAATTGTGGTGATAAGTCGAGGACTACCTGTATTTTCTCCATGTAAACTTACATTAGTGGGGTCTTCAGCATACAGCCCGCTAAATGCACAATCATTAAGTCTATTCTGATAATATCCCCATGAAGCCTTGGCAAGGCCCCTACTGGACATTTGAAAGCATTTTTTTTCTTATGCTGAGGGTCTTCTCGTCTTCAACAAACTGGCACCAGTCAGTACCTTACACATACTTCATAATCTGAATGATGAAATCAGAGATATTTATGAAGTCCTGACAAAACATATAACTTCCTTGCTTCTGCCTACTTAAGAATAAAGGCAGATATTCTCAACTAGCAGAGGTGAAATTAATATGAGCATAAATTCTTCAGCTGGGAAGCAAGTGTTTCATAACGCAGTCATCTTTGCTTCTCTATCTAATCTTTACATTCAATGACAATCTTAACAATAGTAATAACAGAAATGGCAAGAGTAACATTTCAGAATGCATGCTAAGAAATTATTTTAAAAAACGTGAAGCAGTATCTGTCTTTATAAACATTTAGGGATGAACTTAATAAAAAAAAAGAGGCTCTTTTAAGTAAAACGCATCTCCTGGGAAATAGTTGGGTCATGTAGTGTTTTTGACAACAAGTAATTTACCATTGCTTTCTTCTAAAATTTAACCTCTCCTCTCATTCTAGCATATAGCCCTAGGCTTAGGATTTCCTGATAGTCTCCCATCCAAGTAAGGTCCAAACTTGCTTGCTTTTCAAAATCAGCCAAGGTCAGTGCTGCCACCTAGTGGGCATCTAAAATCTGGATAATACCAGTCTTTCTACTCTACTTCATTATATTTATTTAGTGACATAACTATTACAGCAATTCAACCAAATTCTAGAATCTAAATTCCCAGCGGGATTGAAGTTTGAAATGCATTTGAAAAAGATTCAAGGAACCTGCTGTGACACATATTGCATTAAATCACTGTTTTGTTAATCAGAGTTTCTTAGTGTGGGGTTTCTCAGCTATGTCCCATGGAACCCTAAGGTGCCATGAAAAAGTAAGGTTCCCCCCCCCCAAAAAAAAAGGCTTAAGGGCCACTTTCAAATGCAACGAAATACCTACCACCATAGTTTTGCCTCTTGTTTTTAGAGGTTACAGGAAAGTTGATTTTTTTACTAACCAATAATTCAGCCTGAAAAAAGTTTTAACCCCCTCCCTGTCTTAGTAAACAGAATTGCAAATGGATGGATTTTACCATCTCACTAAGCACAAACCATGATTTAAAAACCACACTAGGTTTCACACAAATGCTAAGCACCAACCTGGCATCCGCATTCTGACTTAGACCAATGTGTGTAGCCAGTCACAAAATGAAAATCACATGTGTGATTGGATTCAAAGTCCATTGGTATTTAGAAGTTGAACTCAACTGATCCACTACATCCAAGACCAGAGGACCATCATAGCAGGCCCATTGGCTAAGTAATCATGTAAGCTGGGAGTGAAGAGATTTTTTTAAAAAACAAATCAAAATGGTGGCTACACTTGCATGATCAAAGCCACATATATAATACAGACAAAAAAGAGGGAGAGGTGCTGATCAAGTGATTGTAATCGCCATCTTGGCTTCTTTGAAGCTCCTTGTGTGCAGCTGAACCATATTCCATCTACTCCTTGCCCCAAAGACGTTTCTTCTTAAGATGTCGTGTACTGGAAAGGTAGGCCTTGACTTACAATCATTCATTTAGTGACCATTTGAAGTTAAAGCAGCACTGAAAAAAAAATGACTTATGATCATTTTATACACTTATAACCACTGCAACATCACATGGTCACATGATCAAAATCTGGGCCCTTGGCAATTGGCATGTATTTATGACAGTTGGACTGTCCCAGGAACACCTAATCACTATTTGTAACCTTCCCAGTCAACTTCTGACAAACTAAATCAATGGGGAAAGCCAGACTCGCTTAACGGCCTCATGATTCACTTAACAACTGCAGTAATTCATTTAACAGCTGTGGCAAAAAAGGTTGTAAAATGGGCAAAAGCTCACTCAACAGCTGCCTTGCTTAGTAGTGGAAATTTTGGGCTCAGTTTGGCCATAAATTGAGAACTATCTGTAATACCTCCATATTCTCTTCAAGAAGATAGGCTGACAGGTGATTGCAAAAAAAAAATTTGGGGGGGGGGAAGAGTTTGGCAAATTAGAGTATGGTTTTTCTTTCTTTAAAATGTGAATACATTTCATCGCATTAGCTGACATTACAGCAATTTACTTTGCTGCTTTCCTAAAAGGAGGTAATGAAGCATGAAATTTCTTCAGGAAATTCTCCACATCAGCCTTCAAATATTGTTCAACGACACATGAGCTTGGGCTGTGGAGGAGGGAATAGAATTAACAAGTTAAAAGAATGAGTCTCTGTCATT
>NW_015406691.1:0-2446 GCF_001527695.2 Protobothrops mucrosquamatus
CTGGACACATAGTAGAATCTGAGTAAAATATTGAATTGCCTACTCCAGGCAGGTACAAAGATATTCCTCAGAGGGAATGTGGTGAGATGTTCCTTTTAAAGTCATGGAAGGCTGAATCTTGCCAGGAAGAAGCTTCTTTAAGTGAGGAAGAGAGAGGGAGTTTATAAAATAATTTTTGTGGGTGAAGAGAATGGAGAGGGTGGGATATACAGTAGCTGAGTGATGAAATATTATACACCAAGTGAAATATTTTACTTTGACTGGATTGTGGCACAGGGACTGATAATTCAGTTACATGCATGGTGACTGATAATATAGTTTTATGAAAATATTCTCTATTCATGGCAGTCTTGTTGAAGATATTAATGATCTCTGGTTTTTAAAAAAAAACGGTCTATATGGTGAATGCAACTAATCCAGATGTAAGCCCTTGGGATAATGATGTAGTGCATGGTGCTTCAGATCTTTGAACTGTACCAAAGAGCTGCAGTCACATGATTTATTTAACCTATTTTTGGATTTAATCAATTGTCTTGCTTTGTACATACCCCAAGTCACAGATTAATAATGCTATCTTTGTTGATCAAAACCTTCCTCTCTTAAAACGATTGTTATTCTCAATGGAGGAAATCCAGGAACTAATTTTGCTATTCTGCCTTTTTAGCCAAGATGTTTTGTCTACAACTAATCTTAAATTCAAACAATTCTGGGAATTTCAGAGATGAAGAAAACAAACACTATGACATGAACACTAAGATACTCCCCCTCCCACAAGCTAATCAAACCTATACTTTGCTCCTGCAACTATTAGGCCTTTAATTGATGTGTGTCTGCCTATTGTGGGACTACAGCTGTTAGGTCAAGATGAGAAGGAACTAAAAAGCATAATAGAGATTTATCAGCCCCCCAGGGTAAACCAGACTAGAAAATCAAAATCATGCAAGCCAATACTACTTTTGTGATATGGTTATAATAATAGAATCTTGTGTAAGTAGTTTGTGCTTCCGTGTTCTCTTCTTTTATGAGAACTAGGCAGGATCTTATCTTAGAGGCTTTCTCAGATTACAGTTCTGGTTTGGACTCAAATTTCTTTTATCTGATCACTGCCTTGGCTATAGCTTTTCCTTTTGTATTTCAAGGTTATTCCTTTATCCCATCACAGGGTAAGATGGGTCTACAGGATTGAAGGCTTTCATCAAAAGGACGAGAACAGAATTATGTATCATGATGCAAGCTCTACCCCTTTCCCACATGGTACTATGTCACATTGCATGTCCCAAAGAGACTTTGTGTGTGTGTGTGTGTGACATTTGCTCCCCTCTTTCCTACCTACAAAACTCTTGGATTGGCTCAAACAACACAATTGTGAGTTTCAGAGGTAGGGGCATTTCCCCCTCCTTTGAAGATCTTGGATGGCTTCTGTTTGAATCCAAGATTAATTGTGGAAAAATGGAGTTCACCCATATTGAATACCAAGACAGAATCAAAAATTAGTACTTGTATTTTCTCCAGTGGGGTTAACTCCAGGTTGTAAGAGAGGAGAGTTTTGATCAGGAAAGCAGTGCAGAGGAACAAATGTAATGCTTCATTGACTAGATGTTGCTTGCGCCAATCAAATGCAGAGTTTTCAAAGCTTGCTTTTAAAAGGTTTAAGAGAAAATCAAGCTAGATCAGGAAAATTGATCCTGGATTACTTGCATCTGGCTTGCTTCATTCCTCAGTCTTTCTTTCCCCATTCCCCATCTCTCTGTTTTATACTTCTTTGCTCCTTTAGCCAACCTAGCTGTAAAACATAGCTGGGATTACAAAAAGCTAACATATTCTTACTTTCCCACACTTATTTAACTGTCTCCCTAATTAATTCCGTGGCTTGAAATAAATTATTGACTTAGCAGACTCTCTTGTTTTCTGTGACAGCTTCAGCTGTAAACAGGCTATTAACAATTCATAATGAGTACAGAATGTTGGTTTTCTCTGCTTGTTCATTCAGTTCCCGTGTACAGACACCACAGTTGGTAAAGAAAACATGATATCAGCTCACCTCCTTGCTCTGACGTTTTTTTTTAATCAAGCCAGAGAACGAGGGCTAGGTCTTGAATGGTATCCTGGTCGGCAATCTAGATGTAATCATTAATAAAAAGAAGGCAGCTAAACAGTTGGTGTTATGAATAATTGTATTATATTTTTTAGGGCAGCTCGTACACCTTTGGTCCCCATCTGACACTCAGCTCTCACCTGTGGCTCCTGGTAGCTGTAACATGCGCAGCGGCCACACCCCGGGCAACAGCTTCGACAGGCTGGCCAAACCAGGTTGAGAGTAGCCGTTGTGTCTTCGACATTCGGTGAGCAAGGGATTTGTCTATCCCAAGCATGTGAAGACAGACTCTGGCGGATTGAGCGGATGAGACCTATTAAAATAGGACCAACGATCATGAAGGCAGTTTCT
>NW_015406692.1:0-2445 GCF_001527695.2 Protobothrops mucrosquamatus
ATAGATAGATAGATAGATAGATAGATAGATAGATAGATAGATAGATAGATAGATAGATGTAGGTAGGTAGGTAGGTAGGTAGGTAGATACGTAAGTAGATGATGGATGGATAGATAGATAGATAGATGTAGGTACGTAGATAGGTAGATGATGGATAAGATAGATAGATAGATAGATAGATAGATAGATAGATAGATAGATAGATAGATAGATAGATAGATAGATAGATAGATAGATAGATAGATAGATAGAGGTAGGTAGGTAGGTAGGTAGGTAGGTAGATGATGGATTGATAGATAGAGCAAGCCTACTTTTTCTGTAGGAATTCAGGGTGGCAAATAAAACCTCTGGTTCCCTCCCCTCCCCCCCCGGTGATCCATGGTGGGCTTGAGGAGGAAACTGGCAGTCTCATGAGCTTCCATGTCAGATTTGAACCCAGGTCTTCTCATCCCTGGTCCAATCCTTTGGCAACTGATTTGAACATCTGGGGAAATAGTTAACATGGACTTTTTCCATTTGACTGACTTTTCCGAAGTAAAAGCAGGATAAACGGGTAGATGTGAGATGGGCATAGAAATGAAAATATTCGTTCCCAGTCCAGTCATTTTGTGGGTCCCTGGTTGCAAGGAGTGCCTCAGTCTAACGAGAATCGAATCCACTTCGGATTTAAATGCAAACTCTTCCAACATATCTCCGAAATAACTTTATTCCTCTAAAACATTAAACACTTGAGTATAGTATTACCAATCTGCCCTTTGCTCTGAGAGATGATGTTTACATTTTGGAACTTGATATGGGAAAACGTGCCTATCACTAAATAGTGTGTGACCTAATTTAACGAGTTTATTTAACTTTTCCAGGTAGTACAAAAAAGAAAAAGAGGAATCCACATAGGTTTTTATGTGGACAGGTGTTAGCAAATAGGTTTTTATGTGGACAGGTGTTAGCAAATCATGTGTAAATGTGATCCAGCCCACTTATAGAAATTATGCAATGTGACTCTCCATTTCAACAGACTGGGAAGGGGTTGTGATGTTTCTGGCTTCTTTCCGGTCCTTCATCGTTACCACAAAGCTGCTAATAATAATAATAATAATAATAATAATAATAGTAATAATAGTAATAATAGTAATAATAATAATAAATAATAATAGTTGTTGTTGTTACTATTACTATTACTATTACTATTATTACTATTATGCCTATCCCAGGTCCTCGGTAAGGTCTCGATAGGTAGACAAAATGCCAAATCCAGTCTGCACATCTGGCTGACTGTGCGATGATCCATAATAATAGTAATAATAAAGTTGGACGGGACCTTGGAGGTCATCGAGTCCAACCCCCTGCTCAGGCAGGAAACCCTATACCATTTCGGACAAATGGCTGTCCAGTCTCTTCTGAAAAACCTCCAGTGTTGGAGCATTCACAGCTTCTGGAGGCAGGTTGTTCCACTGGTTAATTGTTCTAACTGTCAGGAAGTTTCTCCTTAGTTCTAGGTTGCTTCTCTCCTTGGTTAGTTTCCATCCGTTGCTTCTTGTCCTGCCTTCAGGTGCTTTGGAGAATAGCTTGACTCCCTCTTCTTTGGGGCAGCCCCTGAGATACTGGAACATGGCTATCATGTCCCCCCTCGTCCTTCTCTTCATTAAACTAGACATACCCAATTCCATCAACCTTTCCTTATATGTTTTAGCCTTCAGTCCCCTGATCATCTTTGTTGCTCTTCTCTGTACTCTTTCTAGAGTCTCAACATCTTTTTTACATCGTGGTGACCAAAACTGGATGCCGTATTCCAAGTGTGGCCTTACCAAGGCCTTGTAAAGTGGTATAGGTGGTAACAAGGTGGTGGACTGCAAGAAAGTCTAATATTTAATTTGAGTAAATAAAGCAGTTGATCTCGCTTGGACGGTGAGCACAAATCCCGGGTTGGCTTTTGTGTTCCTTTTCGAGATGGAATATTATTTCTCGCGGCTAGACTAGCTTGCTTCTCGGTCCCTGGTTAACCTCTGCCAGTAGAGTTGATGTATCTTGCTAAGGACTTGTGTGCCTGCTTTGGACTGGGCTTCACACAGTCTGTGAAGCCACGTCCCATGGATAAACTAGGGCTCTGTTGTATTGTGAGGACCTGGCCAATGATGGATCATTCAGCAAACGGGGGTTGAACTCCCAGGGTTTGTGTGTAGATCTGTATTTGGCCGTTGCTCGGTGGCTGGTTCTTCAGACGTGGGAGATCCCCAGCAGATTCCCTCCCCCCCCCCAAAGTCACTGCTTGTTATGGCCTATCTTGTCATGTATCAAGATGCCAGATTGTGATATTCACAGAAGTTCTCGATCAGCGAGAGACTTTGCACTTTAAAGAAATCTCTGCCTGAGGGGTCCTTGGCGCTCTCTGAGCTTGCTTCTTCTCTTGCAGACGTGTCATTCGTCAAACTAGGTGACTAGATGGTC
>NW_015406693.1:0-2445 GCF_001527695.2 Protobothrops mucrosquamatus
AAGAGTTACTGATCTGTGGGTCCTCCTGCCTATCCAATCTGAGTCTTAGATGGCTACTTTTATGTGTTTATATCTGTGGCCCTGAAAAAGTAGGTTAATAATAATAATTGGAGGATTTTGCAGTGTGTGAGAAATTTTATTACATGATAAAAAGCTGCAGAATGCAGTCCATATGTATTTATATTTAATCTCCTGCTATTGAAGAAAAAATAATGGTTTCAATCTTCAGTGTCTTTATTTAAGTAGTCTTTGGAAAGAGTCCTTCATGGAATCTAGAGAAGCCATTGGTAGTTACCATAAATGGCATCATGGATGGTTAGACTATGTATTTCTTTATTCTATAAAAGTCTGAGATGATCTCTGTTGTCCTACATAGAGGACCTACTGCTTGGTGACAAACCTGGTATTCTAGTTTTAATATTCTTAGGACGTGAGCATATTTGTGTATTAAATGTGATTGCTGTTTTGTATTCTACGCAAAAATATAAGTTATTCCACTAAATTTCCTAATAGGCCATTAGAACAAAATGTTGCAGAACAATGTAGAGAAAGAGTAGAAAAGGCTAAAGCTAGTAACGTATTGGTTGTCATGCTGTTTTTGTAGAAAATAACCATTTTTGAATCTTTCTGTTTTATGACTTTTGTGGTACGTTAAGTACAGGATGTTATCAGAACTGTTAAATGGTGGGCATGTGGCTGATAGCGCTTGATCATCAAGTTATTCTGTTGACATTGAAATAATTATCTAAATATTATGCCAATGCTCAGAAAGCATATGCTCCTTTTCTCTAAAGCATTCTTGACATAATATGGTAATAAAATGTTGTGTGACTCTCTGGTGTAAATATGCATATCTTGCAGAATGCATTGAGTTTATGTGGTGGAATGTAGTCCAGAGTTCCAGGAGGGAGGGGCTCTTTCCCAAAGAGACAACATAGCTTGCAATCTTCAGGATGCAGGAAAAGAGTAAAGATGGACCTCCCTCCTCAGAGGTTTACAGAGTATATCTAGTAGTTGATTTTGTCTGGCAAGATTCCTGTCTATAGGCAAGCAACAAAAAAGGAACTACTCCTCATGTCATTCTTGGGGCTGACAGTTCATAGCTCTGTGAGTTGAGATGGGCAGTTTCTAAATTTAATAAATACAGGTCCTCTACTTATAACCATAACTGAGCCTGGAATTACGGTTGTAATTGCCGGTCGTTAAGCAGGTCATCATGTGACCGACTTGATTTTCTGATATTTTTGTGGTGGTTGTTAAGTAAAGCACCATGATTGTTAAGCAAATCCATAGTCGTTAAGAGAACGCTACGGTCACCAAGTGGCCCCATTGTCCACAGTGGTAGTTTTTCCCAGACACCAGATGTAAACAATTTCTGGGAAACCCCCCTCCCCAAAAGATTGTTAATTGCAGTCATGTGACTGTGGGGCCCTAAAAACGACCGTAAATGTGGTCCAGTTGCTAAGTGCCGAAAATATATGACTGAAGGGGGGAGGGTGGCCATCAGAACTTCAAATCTCGGTCATAAGTACCTTTTTGGGTTTTGTCGTAATTTTGAACTAAGCAACCTGTTATAAGTCGAGGACTACCTGTAAATAAATAGCTTTGTCACATATATAATAAAAATGGCAGCTTTTCTACATTAGGGTGGTAGTCCATTTATTCTGGCAGTGAAACATTCTTCAGAGATTGATTCACAAAATTTCTTAACAGCTGAATGTGAGATTCTTCTCTTGACAAGAGCTCCTATTCATCTTTTTTATTTATTAAGTTTCTGCTCCTTAAGGTAAACATAACAATAAAATGAAAACCCATGATTGCCAATTAAAAGCTCTATTATGAAACAAAACAGTCTGAATAAAATATGTTTTTCTGCCAGCTAGCATTTTTTCTTTCTATTGAAAATTAGCTACCAGAAAGTGTTTTCCTCATTTTTTTCATAATTATAGCTCTAGTACTGATAAAAGAGAGAGAAATATCTCTCGTGAAAATCTTACACTTTGAGTAGGCTTGTAGGGAATATGCAGTATAGTAAATGTGTGTGTTTCCAAATTTAAATATCATTGCCTGCATTTTGAAACAAGGACTAGAAATAAATTAGTGAGTAGTAAAGCTGTTGGAATGTAGAGTGAAAAATGAGGAATCACAGCAGAAAATCTATATGCAATAGTAACATACAGGTTGACTTACGGCCATAATTGAGCCTGTAATTATGGTTGCTATTCCTTGCAGTTGGGAGTCAAGGCATCACATGACTGAAACTGATTTTTCAGCATTTTTGTGGCAGTCTTTAAGGAAATCCATTATGCCAAATAGGCATTTTTTTGATGGAAACCAGAAGTAGAGTCCAGAAACTAGCAAACAATGTAGTGATGTGACTATGGCAGTGGTTCTCAACCTGTGGGTCGGGACCCCATTTGGGGTCGATCGACCATTTCACGGGGG
>NW_015406693.1:10710-12398 GCF_001527695.2 Protobothrops mucrosquamatus
AACACTGGAAGTTTTTAAGAAGAGACTGGACAGCCATTTGTCTGAAATGGTATAGGGTTTCCTGCCTGAGCAGGGGGTTGGACTAGATGACCTCCAAGGTCCCTTCCAACTTTATTATTATTATTATTATTATTATTATTATTATTATTATTATTATTATTATTATTATTATTATTATTATTATTATTATTATTAAATTAGTAACATGGTTGTTCAGTGCATCTGGTTTCCCCACTAACTTTGCTTGTCACAAGGTTGCAAAAGGTGATCACATGACCCTGGAACAATGTGACCATCATAAATAAGAATCGGTTGCCAAGCATCCGAATGTAAATCACATGACCTGGGGATGCTGCAATGGTCATAAGTGTGAAAAATGGTCATAAGTCACTTTTTCCAGTGCCGTTGTAACTTTGAACAATCACCAAGCAAACTGTTGTAAGTTGAGGACTACCTGTACTTTATCACTTTTTTCCATTTTTTTTTTGTCATCAAGCTTTTGACACCTTGCTGGGTGACTGGTGGTACTCGAATGTTGCCATATTCTAAAAGTGGTACAATCGGTGAAAAGGTTGAAAAGCCCTGATATAATCCATGTTGCTATTACAACTTTATTTATTGTTTTTACGTCCCATGTGTTAGCTCCTTAATGTAGTATATTTAATGAGGTCAGTGGGTGTGGTGTGGTATGAACCTACTAAACTAAGTATTGGGTTTCTACAGTATGATTATAGATGTTGATTTAACCAATTCCTCAACTTAATATAATATGCTGCACCCAAACTAATAAAGTATATTGTTGCTTAATTTGATGAAACACATTGAACTTCCTATCTAGACTAGACTAAACTATTTTAGCATATTGCACTAACCCAGCTGGTAAATAATAGAGCAGGTTTTGCCCTAAACTGTATTAGGGCTATTGTGAATCAGACTGCCCTGCCCTAGACAGATGTGTTTGCAGATATGAAACCTAAATCACCTCTGAGCCAGTGTTTAGGCCTGGCCTAATTAATTCTTCAAGGGAAAGAGTATAATTGTAGAGCATCTGAAAAAAACAAAGTTCTCCATTAAACCAAAGTCAATAATGTTGTCTGCCAAGGGGCCAATACTTTAATGGTGCTTTATGAATATACTTTTGGTACAAAATGTCATGGAATATAAAGAAAGAGTAAAAACACTAAGTAGAGACTTTGTGTTCCCTAAAATGGTAAACTGATTGGTATGATAATTGTGATCCAATCTTAAATAGTTATTACTGAGCTACTGATTGGGTTAAGTGTGTTACGTAAATATATCCAACAGGTCAAGTCCAAGGAACTAATTTTCACTTTTTCTTTCCTTGAGATATGGAGGAAACCTACATCACTCATTTTGAATTATCATAGCAAGTCACTAAGTATAGTGTTTATGTATAGTATAGTGTGGATTCCTTTAATTGTGTCACTGTGGATAGTGGCTTAACAGTGTAGGATTTTGAGAAGGAAAATTTTTGTTTTAAATCCATCTGAATGCTTCCTTATATTCTTCAGTCTGAACTTAAATCCAGTTAGTGTTTAGCCTTGTAGTTTAATGTTTTGCAATATAAAGTATTCTGGCCCAGTTGTGTTGCATTCTTAATTATTGTTTTTGTAATATTTATTGTTTTTTCAATCAGTTAATGACTTTAATGTGCTAGAGAATATATC
>NW_015406694.1:0-2445 GCF_001527695.2 Protobothrops mucrosquamatus
TCTATCTATCTATCTATCTATCTATCTATCTATCTATCTATCTATCTATCTATCTATCTATCTATCTATCTATCTCTCATTTCCATCTATCTCTCTTTATCTCTCTCTATCATCTGCCTGCCTGCCTGCCTGCCTGCCTGCCTGCCTGCCTGCCTGCCTGCCTGCCTGCCTGCCTATCTATTTATCTATCTATCTATCTATCTATCTATCTATCTATCTATCTATCTATCTATCTATCTATCTATCTATCTATCTATCTATCTATCTATCTATCTATCTATCTATCTATCTATCTATCTATCTATCTATCCATTCTTTTTGGGAGACTGGGTGGGGTTAAGAGGCTAATCAAGGCACTTATTTCACTCTTTAAAACTCTCTCTTAAAAATGGACCTTCCTCCACCCATTTTTGGAATATGACCCTCTCTTTCCTTTGCAAAGCCTGGAGTGCAGTCCTCTAGCCCACCGTTTCTCAACCTCAGCTACCTTAAGATGCACAGGCTTCAACTCTCAGAATTCCCCAATTGGCAAGCGGGAAAACTTTTGGGGAAACTTTTGGGAAAGTTTTTAGGAATCATGACATAACAGCCCCTCTCCCCCCAAAGAGAGATGCCAATCACAGCTTTAAGGGCAGCTGGAATTCTTATAACAACTTTGTTTCAATCAGCCATGTTTTATTGTAAAGAAAGGACAAACCTGTATTATTATTATTTTTACTTGAACTCCAAACAGAACTTACAGAACAAATCCCTTTCTTCTCTGGCAAGTTCATCATTCAAAATGGCCCCTTTCAGTGGAAAAATCTGTGACTGAAACATTTTAAACCTTTCTTGCACTTGCTCTTTTACATCAAACTGGCTCCTCTCCTTCTAGCATTGAAGTTCTGGTGGGATGTTTGTGGCAATTACTGCCATTTCTTCATTGCAAAATTCTTGTATTCAACAAGTGTCAGTCCAGGCTAGCGTGAATGGTAACAATAACATTTAGAACTTACTTATTAAAGCCTCTCATTCAGTGCAAATGACTCAGTCAGAGCAAATGTAGAAAAAAGGGTTTCACTCTCCCCTTATTTTTTGCCAAAGTATTTTAAAAAATCAAGTTAAAGTTGGAAGTACAGTACTGCCAACTTAGAATCAGGGATAATCTCCTTGGAAGAGAAAATACAGACAAAAATAAAGGCAAGGCTATAGAAATCTGGAGGACTGGGAAGAAAAACTAAGCGGTAAGCATTAGAATGCTATCAACAGAACAACAGTTGACAGATCAGCCTTAGAATTAAATGCCAGAGAAGTATAAAGGGTTTGATTCTTTTCTCATTCATGCATTAATAAATAAATGCACCAATAGAATTGCACAAGGAGGCTTAAGTTAATCAAATGGTTTTTGAGAGGAAGTCACTGGATATTTTTTTTTTTTTAAAGTAGCAGGGCTATGATATTTTTTTTAAAAGGACTATTTTAAAAAAAATCATTCAACATATTCCTTTATAACCTTTTAACCAATTCATGGAAAGATTTGGATATGGGGAGGAATGTTGTCTAATCCATGGCTTTTCAACCAGTGGTACGGGTACCACCTGTGGTACATTGGCACCTGGCAGGTAGTACGCGACCATCTTAGAAAAGTGGTAGTGGGGGAGGGGAATGAGCTGAACCAATGGCAGCATTGCACAAGCCTGAGCGAGAGATGGCTGGAGCTGCAGGGCTGTCAGGGCTCAGTGGAAGCGCCAGGATCAGCACCAGGCTCCAGCTGGAGCTTGGCGCTGATCCTGGTGCTTCTGCTGAGCCCTGAAGAAGCACCAATCAGCTGGAAAGCAGCACTGATCCTGGCCCTTCTGCTGAGCCCAGAAGAAGCGCCGATCAGCTGGAATGTTGCAGCCTCTCCAGGGTCTTGTGATTTACATTCAGATGCTTGGCAACGGATTCATATTTATGATGGTCACAGTGTCCCAGGGTCATGTGAAGTGACCAAAACCTGCTGCAACCACCCAGCAGATGGGGGAAATAAAAACCAAACACCCCCCCACCCTACCTCCACTGCCAATCCTCAACAGAAATGCTCACAACAATGAAAACCTTGGACAGGAGGAAGAGCATCACCGGGTGGACAGGCAGGTGTCTTGCTCGGCTGTGGCTTGGGGGGCACTTTTTTCAGTGCCATTGTAACTTCGAACAGTCACTAAACGAACTGTTATAAGTCGAGGACTACCTGTATTTTATCACTTTTTTCTTTTTTTCTTTTTTTGGGTTATCAAATTTTTGACACCTTGCTAGGCGACTGGTGGTACTCGGATGTTGCCATATCCTAAAAGTGGTACAATGGGTGAAAAGGTTGAAAAACCCTGGTCTAAACTATGCCCTGTTTTTAATTGTTATGCCTCTTTGAATTTATAAATATATAGATGGTGAAGGGTGGCATCTCCAAGAAAATAACTCCATATCCCA
>NW_015406695.1:0-2445 GCF_001527695.2 Protobothrops mucrosquamatus
TTTATTTAGGGTGATTTTAAAAATAATTTTAAATAGAGACACAGCTTCTAATATTCGGTTTTTTAATCTGGTTTTACAGGGGTTTGTATTTTTATGCTTTGTATTTGTACTGTTTTTAATACGCTGTGCACCGCCCTGAGTCCTGCGGGAGAAGGGCGGTATATAAATTAAATTATAATAATAATAATAATAATAATAACAACCTGCCTCCAGAAGCTGTGAATGCTTCAACACTGGAAGTTTTTAAGAGGAACAGCCATTTGTCTGTAATGGTGTAGGGTTTCCTAGCTGAGCAGGGGGTTGAAGTAGATGACCTCCAAGATCCCTTCCAACTTTATTATTGTTATTGTTGTTGTTGTTGTTGTTAGTATTATTATTATTATTATTATTGATCATCGCACAGTCAGCCAGATGTTCAGACTGGATTTGGCATTTTTGTCTACCTATCAAGTTCTTACCAAGGACCCGGGATAGGCAGATGTGGATGTTTGATGTTGTTGTTGTTGTTGTTGCTGTTGTTGTTATCATCATCATCATCATCATCATTATTATTATTATTATTATTATTATTATTATTATTATTATTATTATTATTATTATTATTATTATTAAAATGTCACTCCGGCTTCTGCAACTTGCATGGGTCAGGTTTTGTTTTTTTTTGCACGTTCCGTGTCGGTTTTTTTGCTTTTGTTTTTCTTCCAGGCTCTTGTTTACTTTCTTTGGATCCTAGCTGACCTTCTCCGCTATCCCTCTGGAAGTTTGGAAGTGAAGTCGGCTTCCTCACTGGATCCAAGCCAAGTTGGCTTAAAATTGCTCCGATGCTGTTAAATATGCTCGGCCAAAGCCAAATAAATCTCCTGGAGATTTTCCTTGGGAAATCCTAGCCTTCCAAGCAACAACATTGCCTCGTTTTGTTTTGGGTTTTTTTAAATTATTATTTTTCAAACTTCGTCCAAATGACCCTCGTGACTATCGCCGCTAGTTATCTCTCCAAGAATCGACAAAGCCCTTCCCAGTTGGCTTGAGGACTAGCAGCTTGCTCAACCGTTCAGACCTTGCAACAGACCAGAAGGTGAAAGCCACAAAAACGGTCAAGCTTTTGAAAGAGCTGCTAACTGGGATTCTGGAACTGAGTTTTTCTCTCTTTTGTTTCCATCGTTCTTGGTCCTCCGAAAGGACCCCGGACCCCATTTTTTGGTGACTCGCTACTGCGTAGAAAACCACCCCTGCAGGGCCTGGAGAGTCATCAAACATGGAGCGTTTTCCTTTCGTTTGGCAGAGCGAATCAAAGACACAAGCAAAATTGTCGGGTTTCTTTGGCTGCGGAATCCAGTCCTCGATTTAGGACCACAACTGGGAATAGAATTTCTGCTGCTAAGCAAGGCAGTTGTTAACTGAATTGCGCTTGATCTTAGGACTTTTTCGATCATGGTTGTTAAACGAATCGCTACAATCACAAGATCATTAAGCAGATCCGGCTTCCCCCATTGACTTGGCTTATCGGAAGCCGGCTGGGATGCTTGCAAAATGGGGATCGCATGACCCCGTTGTAAATACACGCCGGCTGTCAAGTGTCCGAATTTTGATCACGAGACCGTGGGGATGCTGCGACGGTCATATACGCGAGGACGGATCATCCGCCGCCTTTTTCAGCGCTGTTTTAACCTTGAACCGTCACTAAATAAAATGGTTGTTAAGTCGCAGTTTGGAAGCTGCAGTACCGCCTTTGAACCACTTGGGATGCCCGTGCGGGGTGGTGAGAACCCGGGACAGCGCCCTCTACTGGTGAAGACGTGATGCTGCGGCGTCTGAAGGAGCTGATTTGAAGCTGCTTCCCGAGGGAGCCGAACACACATAAAGCAGCAATTCAGTGTGGATTTCTTTAGAAAAAGGAGTCAAAGGCCCCTTGTCTCTGGAGGAACAAAGCCTCCCTCCCCCCCCCTCCCCAGCCCTTCTGGGCAGAAGCCTTTTTTATTTCAATGAGGTCTTGCAAAGTGCGTGGATGGTTTTGGTCTCCTGTTGCCTGGAGGGATTGTTAATTCCTAAAAGGTTGCTTTAAGAAAAAAGAGAAAGAGAACGGGAAGTTTCTTTCTTTCTTTCTTTCTTTCTTTTTCCTTCTTTCTTTCTTTTTCTTTCTTCTTTCTTTCTTTCTTTCTTTTTTTCTGTCTGTCTGTCTTTCTTTCCTTCCTTCCTTCCTTCCCCACTCCTTTTTCCTTCCTTCCCCCACCCCTTTTCTTTCTTTCTTTCTTTCTTTCTTTCTTTCTTTCTTTCTTTCCTTCCTTCCTTCCCCACTCCTTTTTCCTTCCTTGCTTATTTCCCCCACCCCTTTTTTCTTCTTTCTTTCTTTCTTTCTTTCTTTCTTTCTTTCTTTCTTTCTTACTCCTTTTTCCTTACTTATTTCCACCACCCCTTTTCTTTCTTTCTTTCTTTCTTTCTTTCTTT
>NW_015406696.1:0-2444 GCF_001527695.2 Protobothrops mucrosquamatus
CCCTCCCTCCCTCCCTTTTTTTTTCTTTCCTGCCCTGGTGGCGCAGTGGTTAGAACGCAGCATTGCAGTCTAAACTCTGCCCACTGCCAGGACATTCGATCCTGACCATCTCAAGGTCGACTCAGCCTTCCGTCCTTCCGAGGTCACTAAAACGAGGACCCCAGATTGTCGGGGGCAAATAGGCTGACTCTGTAAACCGCTCAGAGGGGCCTGTAAAGCACCGTGAAGCGGCCTATAAGTCTAAGGCAGTGATGGCGAACCTTTTAGAGACGGAGTGCCCAAACTGCAACTCAAAACGCACTTATGCATCGTCGGGTGCCGGGTGGGTGTGGCCCATTGGGTGGGCGTGGCCCATTGGGTGGGCGTGGCTGCGGTGGTAACGGCAGACTGGGTGGGACTAAAAAGTTCAATCAATCAATTCCAACTTTGCAAGATCTTTTTTTTCCCCACGAGAAGCTGAAATTGACTGATTGATTGAACCTTTTTTTTTTTTGCACATGGCGGCGGAGGCCTAAAGCGAAAAGGTTTTATAAAACCCAGCTGAAGGCCTAGGACTGGGGCGACGGCGCGCGTGCCCACAGAGAGGGCTCTGCGTGCCGCCTCTGGCACCCGTGCCACGGGTTCGCCACCCCTGGTCTAAGGGCTCTCGCTATTGCTAAAACGAAGGAGAACCCCGGCGGGCGCAGGGGGCATCGGCGTCGGGACCACCCACCTCCAGCTGCTGCTTGAGGCCGAAGACCTCGGCGATCAGCATGTCCTTCTCCCGGCCCAGTTTCTCCCGTCCCTGTTTCTCACGCTGGGCCTCTTCGTGAGCTTGGGACAGCTCGCCGTCAAACCTGTTTGACAGCCAGAGATAGACAGAGATAGACAGACCGAGATGGAAAAAATGCAAAGAGAGAATTAAGGGGAGGGGTCCTCCTTGCTGCCTCCACACCCCCCCCCCAAGCCAGCTGCACCCCAGGAGAAGACGCTTGCTGCCTCTCCCCCCCCCCCAACCCAATTTCACCGGCCGAATGTTTTGTCTGGCTGCTGCTGCTGCTGCTGTGGGGGACCCTAAGCGGATCAGGAATTGAATAAAATTCCAATTCGATCTGCTTCAAAATCAGGAATGCCGCGGCAGACGCTGCCCAAGTTAGTTCTAAACTCGGGGTGGGCAACTACGTGTGGAACCCCGAGTTACAGACAGGTAGGTTGCAATGTGCCGGGGGGGGGGGGAGAGGTCATGTGATCCTCTTTGGCGGCCTTCTCACAAGCGAAGTCCGTGGGGAAGCCGGATTCACAAGGACTGTCTGCGGGGATTCCCTTAACGACGCTGGCAAGAAAGGTCATAAAATGGGGCAAGATTCACTGAACAACTGCCTCACTGAACAACGGGGAAGTTTGGGCTCAATTGTAAGTTGGGGACTACCTGAACTTTGGGGGGACAAAAGACAGAAATCCCTGGATGGCTTTGCAAAAAAACAATACATATATACATACATAGATACATACACACACATACACACACATCTATCTATCTATCTATCTATCTATCTATCTATCTATCTATCTATCTATCTATCTATCTATCTATCTATCTATCTATCTATCTATCTATCTATCTATCTATCTATCTATCTATCTATCCATCCATCCATCCATCCATCCTGTCTGTCTGTCTGTCTGTCTGTCTGTCCGTCTATCTATCTGTCTGTCTTTCTGTCTGTCTATCCATCTATCTATCCGTCTATCTATCTGTCTGTCCGTCCGTCCGTCCGTCCGTCCGTCCATCCATCCATCCATCCATCCATCCACCTACCTACCTACCTACCTACCTACCTACCTACCTACCTACCTACCTACCTACCTATCATCTCTCTCTCTCTCTCTCTCCATACAGCTTCTTTGCAGACACCCCCACCCAATTTGCAGGTTGGAAATTTTGCTGCCGGTCCCCCTGCCCCCCCCTGCCGGGAGCCCCCTCCCCATCAAGCCCGGCTCAGCTGGGGTCCTCTCTGCACTCCAGTGTTTACAAGCCTTTAATTTCCTCCAGGAGCGCACAAAGCAGGAGCAATCGGCAAAGATTCCTCCCGGCGCCTTTCCTGAATTGTTAATTGAGAAATCTCGGCAGTTAGTAATTTGGGGAGGGGGAGGGAAGAGCTGGGGAGGGAATGGAGCATGAAGGAAGATTGGGGAGGGGGGGAAGCAGGCCCCTTCTTAGCTGGTGGAAGGTGCAAAGTGCTGGGCTGGCCAGGTGGGCACCCCAGCTTGGGATGAGTGAGACAAGGGCAAAGGAGGGGGTGGGGTGATGCCAAGGGGAGGGGGAGGAGGTGGGGGTGGGGGAGGACCCCAGCTACCTTTTGCAATTGCTGGAGGGAAGGGGGTAGCTGGCAGCCCTCCCCCCTCCCTTCTGCCTCCAGCCTCCTTTGGTTGATTTAATTCGGATTATTTCACCCGGCGTTTCT
>NW_015406697.1:0-2444 GCF_001527695.2 Protobothrops mucrosquamatus
TTTGCCTTAAGCAGTATAAGGGGTGTAAAGACAGAGGTAAATTATCATCATCATTAAGTCCTGTAGAGAGCACCTTGGGTAGTAAGTGTTTTCCAGCTGTTTCAATTGTTTGCAATGTATTCAGGATTGTCCCAAGGGACATTTATAATCTTAAGTTCTTCCTTACGTGTTTGGCACCAACTTATCCGAGGCCAGCCTTCTTTTCTCCAGGAGTCATCCAAATTGCAGGTAGTGCAATTTTTGGATGCAGGTCTTTAGGTATATGTAAGATATGGCCAACAAGGTATATTCAGCGTTCATTTACATTTTAGGTGCTCTAAATCTGATCTTAAAATCCACTTGGACCAGGTAACTCTGTTCTGAGGTAACCCAGCCAATCCGAAGTCTGGATAAAGTGAGGAGGATTGAGCGTAGAGTTAATGCTCCTACCCTCTAAAAATAAAAACAAAATGCTAAAGAAACAGTAAAACTGAACGTTTGAGGTGATCTCGTAGTGATTGTAATGACCATGATTCTCATGGTCAGCAACAACAGCATGAAGGTGTAGAACCACTAAATGATGGCATTGGAGTAAAACTAAAAGGCCATCCAACGGCTGATGGTAGATCAATAGTTAGTGCAAAATTTATAACACAAATTGCAACAGGGGTAAATATAGTAACTTATTTATTTATTTATTTAGAAGATTTACATGACTCTCAGTGATTCTGGGTAACTTACAGACAATAAAAAAAATATTAAAAATATAAAAAATATAAAAACAATAAAAACAATAACTGCCCACCCCTCTTTTGATAGCAAAAAGTCCAGAACAATTTGGGTTACATAGAATTATACAAAGAAGTTTAAAGATTCAGTTGAAATCAGAACTCTCCTTGTTGAACTAATGGGTATATGGCTAGTAAAGATTTATGAAGACTGTTTTTATATATGGTAACTGATCTAAAGTTTATTATATGCATAAAAATGAAAATCTCTGAAATACCCACAATGGAGATATGGATGAGAAGATGACAGAAGTAGCAGAGATGGCAACACTGACCTGTTTGTATTAGAGAAACAATAATAACGACATGTTTAGACTGGAAACCCCCTATGGACTTTTTGCTGAAAAATTGAAAACATGACCTTGTGATTTATGGGTTTGATGATTAGAAAAGGTAACTATGAAAGAAAGAAGTTATATTGTAACTTTTGAGAGACAGTATAAAATATAAATGTACTTGTAATTGTACACAGAAACTGCCATTTTATATTTTTTTATAACTTTTTTCTTTCTCTTCTCTATTTCTTTCTTTGTACTTTTTTCTCTTACTTTTTCCTTTACTTTCCTTACTTTATCTTTCAAAATTTCTACAGTTTTTATTACTTTAAAAATGTGTATGTGTGTAGTGAATAAAGTATGCAACACATAAATATTCTGCTGATTTTATTTGATCATTTTGTAGCTTCTAACACTTTGCCTGGACATTGTTTTATCAGATTTGTTTGTCGGTTATAATAATAATAATAATAATAATAATAATAATAATAATAATAATAATAATAATAATAATAATAATAATAATAATAGAGTTGGAAGGGACCTTGGAGGTCGAGTCCAACCCCCTGCTCATGCAGGAAACCCTACACCATTTCGGACAGATGGTTGTCCAGTCTCTTCTTAAAAACTTCCAGTGTTGGAGCATTCACTGCTTCTGGAGGCAGGTTGTTCCATTGGTTAATTGTTCTGTCAGGAAGTTTCTCCTTAGTTCCAGGTTGCTTCTCTCCTTGATCAGTTTCCATCCGTTGCTTCTTGTCCTGCCTTCAGGTGCTTTGGAGAATAGCTTGACTCCCTCTTCTTTGTGGCAGCCTCTGAGATATTGGAACACTGGTATCATGTCCCCCCTCATCCTTCTCTTTGTTAAACTAGACATACCCAATTCCAGCAACCGTTCCTTATATGTTTTAGCCTCCAGTCCCCTAATCATCTTTGTTGCTCTTCTCTGTACTCTTTCTAGAATCTCGGCATCTTTTTCACATCGTGGTGACCAAAACTGGATGCAGTATTCCAAGTGTGGCCTTACCAAGACATTGTAAAGTGGTATTAATACGTCACGTGCTCTTGATTCTATCCCTCTGTTAATGCAGCCCAGCACTGTGTTGGCTTTTTTGGCAGCTGCAGCACACTGCTGGCTCATATTTAACTGATTGTCCACTAGGACTCCAAGATCCCTCTCACAGTTACTACTATTGAGCAAGGTATCCCCTATACTATACCTGTACATTTGGTTTTTCTTGCCTAAATGTAGAACCTTACTTTTTTCACCATTGAATTTCATTTTGTTAGATAGCGCCCAGTGTTCAAGTCTGTCCAGGTCCTCCTGTATCTTAAGCCTGTCTTCTGGAGTGTTGGCTATTCCTGCCAGCTTGGTGTCATCCACAAATTTGATGAGTTCCCCATC
>NW_015406698.1:0-2444 GCF_001527695.2 Protobothrops mucrosquamatus
GAGTCCTCTGGTGTGTCACCAGGTGGGAATTGCAACTGAAACCTTTCCCACAGATAGCACATTCAAAGCGTTTCTCTCCTGTGTGAGTCCTCTGGTGTGTCACCAGGTGGGAATTCTGACTAAAACCTTTCCCACAATCAGAACATTCAAAGGGTTTTTCTCCTGTGTGAGTCCTCTGGTGTGTCACCAGTTGGGAATTGCAACTGAAACTTTTCCCACAGATAGCACATTCAAAGTGTTTCTCTCCTGTGTGAGTCCTCTGGTGTGTCACCAGTTGGGAATTCTGACTGAAACCTTTCCCACAATCAGGACATTCAAAGGGTTTTTCTCCTGTGTGAGTGCTCCGATGTGTCACCAGTTGGGAATTGCGACCGAAACGTTTCCCACAATCAGGACATTCAAAGGGTTTCTCTCCTGTGTGAATCCTCTGGTGTCTCAGAAGGCTGGAATTCTTACTGAAACTTTTCCCACAATCAGGACATTGGAAGTGTTTCTCTCCTGTGTGAGTCCTCTGGTGTCTCATGACATGGGAATTTCTAATGAAACTTTCACACAATAAGTACCGTCATACGTTTTCTCCCTGCTGTGAATCCTCTGATTTATCACCACGTTGCCATGCTCACTAAAGCATTTACTGCACTAGGAGTGCTTTTATGGCTTTTCTGCTGTGTGGCTCCTCTTGTTCATAATCAGTTGTGATTTGCAATCTGTGCTTTTCCAACAATAGACACAAGTACGGAGCTTTTCCACAGCTGATATTCTCGAGGAAGTCAAAAATATGGAAAATCCCTTGTTTAGTGGTGCTTTCATTCAAGTCGTTTTCTTCCTCACAGGGCGAGGCCTGTATGACTCTCTGCTCTACGTGACTTTCCTACTCACCTTTCCCTCCAACCGACTTCCAGATATTTCCCTCTTTTACTAAATGAAAAATAATCTCTCTTCACTTTTCATGTAATGTATCCTTGAGTTCTGAATAATCTACTTATTCCAGTTTGAAATCTTTCTTGATTTTCTCTCTTTTTTTCCTAAGAGCTGCTGGAGGAAGAGGAGAATTGTGTGGTTTTCTGAAGAAAATGGAAAATATTTTGATTTCTGCCTCGGTTTGCCTTCCTTTTCAATGTTGCTTGTTATCCTTAGCTGTCCAGAGTGCTCTTCTTCCCATCCTCTTTTCTATAAGATTTAAGGAAAAGTATAACTTTAATTTTTATAAAATGGTGAGAGGTGTGAAAAAAGAAGAGATGTATACATTACAATGAAAAAGGAAACATGCCACAATGATAGAATAATCTTTTACATTGTTTATGATTCATCTGATACATGGAATATTACCAACATCCATGTTCAAATATCCATTCAATCAAATTCAGTTGTTGATTTGGGTAAAATTTCTTGTTGACTTTGGTCAATCACAAATCCTTAGCAATGCAAAGGGTTATCATCAAATACATCTGGAAGTGATGGGGATAGATTATATAATTACAGATATATGCATACAGAGAGAAATACAGATACACACTCCTATAAATGTATATATGGAAAAAATCTCTGTCTTTCAAGCCTGGAAAAATGTCCCAAAATAGTTTACAGTCAAACAGAATAACAGAGTTGGAAGGGATTGGAACGCAATTGTGAATGAAAAATTAGATTTCAAAAGTAGTAAAATAGGGGGGAAAAGAAGAAAGAGATTACCTAACGTGTTTGTTAAAATGGCAGGAGAAATCTGCGTATAAAACTCTCTTTATTAGGTATAATATCAGAAAAATTTAATAAGCAAAGTGTATATTTAACATTGCATATATTAACAGCAGCAGGGATTGTATTTGCTCAGCACTGGAAGAATGAAGAAAGACCACTAGACAAAGAGATAATCAAGAAGATATTGGACTGTGTTGAAATGGACAGACTTACATTGAGGATCAAAAAGAAAGAAGATGCAGAATATTTTCAAACATGGAATTTATTTCCTCAGTGGTTGGAGAAAAGGGTAGACACTAAGAATGTAACTTGTATTATTAAGCAAACAAATTGGACCAGACAACAAGATGTTTATTAAGCACTAATCAAATGTAATAATAAAAAATTAGAGTTGGAAGGGACCTTGGAAGTCTTCTAGTCCAATCCCCTATCAGGCAGGAGACCCTATTACTATTCCTGAAAATGGCTGTCCGGTCTCCTCTTAAAAACCTCCAGTGATGCAGCACTCACAACGTCTGGAGGGAAGCCATTCCCAAAGAATCAACCTTCACTTGAAGGAGACTTTTGAAATCTTCCCACCAGCAGAAAATCGCAGCCCCCAGTTTAACAGCCTGCAGCACCAGTGGACTTAAAAGTTGGGGAGGGAAGGGATTTGCAGCAGCAGCAGCTGAGATGCTTCAGCCCAGTTGCTTCTCTGCTTGGACGCCCTGGAGGAAACCAAACAGCCCCGCTTGCTCCCGGCTTCTCCT
>NW_015406699.1:0-2444 GCF_001527695.2 Protobothrops mucrosquamatus
TGGCCATGTAGAACGCATTGAAGGGCGGGTGGAAGAAGTGGAGGAACATGTTGAAACTTTGGAAATTAGATTGGGGAAAGTGGAAGAGAATGCGGATTTAACTCAAAATGAGGTCCTTATGTCACAATATAGAGAAATGGAATATGCATTGAGAATAAGAGGACTTAGGGAAAATGTCCAAGAAAAATTGGAGGAGGAAGTTGCAGCAGAATTGGCCCTGGTTTTGTCCTGCCAACCTGAAGAAATCATGAGAGAAATGGAAAAAATTTTTAGAGTTAACTCATGGGTTGCAAGACAGAGAAACCTTCCAAGAGATGTTGTTATCTACTTCTCAAGAAAATCAATCCGCAATGAAATTATTCAAGCTTTTTATAAGCAGAAATTTCAAATTTTAGGACAAGATGTTATAATCCTAAAGGAAATACCACGCAAGATACTCAGAAGAAGGAAGGATTTTGCTTTTTTGGCTGAAGAGTTGAAAGTGCGACAAATTCAATTCAGATGGGATATACCAGCTGGTATAATGGTTAATTATATGGGCATACGTTATCGGCTCAATACGGTGGCAAAGGCAAAGGATTTTTATAGCTCAATTTTGAAAGCAGGTTCACCAGTGTCTCCACAAGGTACCAGGAAGGAAAGAATTCTTGAAGATAAAGTTATTGAAGGAGCTACATCATCATCAAGTGTTATTAATTTACAAGATCAAGTTCAAGCTAAGCTACAACTTTTGGAAATTAAAGATGACCCAAAATCACAGAGATTGACCCGTGCAGCTCATAGACGCAAAGAAAGAGAGCAACAAAAAGTGGATGTGGTACCCATAGCACAGCAAGTAAGTTCAGAGTCAGTGGGAGGAGCAAGACCGAAGAGATCAGTGACGGCTGATTTGCAAGGGGCGTTCCTGAGGCTCTCTGCCACTAAAGATGGCAAGGTTCCTGACATGGAATGTTAATGGTTTGAATTCACCGCAGAAAAGAAAAAAGATATTTTACTATTTGAAGCAACATAAAAATGATGTTGTTTGTTTGCAAGAAACTCATATTACAGCGAAAGATCAAAAGTATTTGATTAATTCACGGTTGGGAATACACTTTACTGCACCTGCGCCTCAGAAAAAAGGTGGAGTAGTTATTTATGTTAAGAAGGAGTTTTTGCCTAAATTGATTGACTCTGATCCAGAAGGAAGATATGTTTTTATTGAAATGTTTTTGAACGGGAAGAAATGTCTTATCATTGGAATATATGCTCCAAATCAACAGCAGAAACAGTTTTACAAACTGATACATCGGAAATTAAATCAAATGGATTATAAATCAGTTATTATGTTGGGAGATTGGAATGGTGTTTTAGATCCAAGAAAAGACAAGAAAGGTTCCAGTAAAGCTTTTAATTCAATATTGCCTAAAACTTTTTTTGATCTGAAGGAAGAACTGGAACTAGAAGATATATGGAGGGAACGGAACATGGAAGAAAAAGACTATACTTTTTTTTCAGATAGGCATCAATCATACTCGAGAATTGACTTTTTTTTTGATTACCAATGATTTTCTTTCCAGGGTGAAGAATGTTAAGATTTTTTCTAGGACATTGTCAGATCATAGTCCGGTATGGATGGAATTATTTGGTGAAGAGGGGAAGAGAAGAACTTGGAGATTGAATGAAAATTTATTTAGATATGATATAAATGTGCAGAAGTGTAAAGATCAACTAAAAGATTTTTTTTTGTTGAATATGTATAAAGGTACTCCAATCTCAATGGTCTGGGATGCTAGCAAAGCGTATATGAGAGGTATTTTGATTTCTATGAATAGTGCTTATAAGAGAAAGCAAGCTCAAAAACGAAAAGAGCTAGAGGAGGAGATTAAATTAAAAGAACAGGCTTTTATTTTAAATCCGCTGGATAATAATTTAAAAGTATCTATATCTATGCTTAGGGAACAATTTAATATGTTAATAGCAGACCAGACAGCAACTAGTTTAAGGTATATGAAATATAATACATTTTGTAACACAAATAAACCTGGAAGGTGGCTGGCCTACCAACTACGAAAGAAGCAGAAGTTAAGAATTATAGAGAAAATAGATTATCATGGTAAAATGACATCTCAACAAAATTTGGTTAAAAAGAGTTTTTTGGATTTTTATTCTAAGTTGTATGCTTCTGAAAAAATACAACTTGAAGAAATTGATAAGTATTTACAGGAGGCACATTTTCCTAGGTTGTCAGATAATCAAAGGGGAAAAATGAATAGTTTAATTACATCTGAGGAGATTAAGGGGGCGATTAAACAATTAAAGGTTGGTAAGGCTCCAGGCACAGATGGATTTACAGCAATTTATTATAAGATGTTATTTGAAGAAATGATAGAACCATTAAAGGAACTGTTTAATAGTATTTTGTTGGGCAAAGAGGTACCTCCTACTTGGAGGACTGCTTTTAT
>NW_015406700.1:0-2444 GCF_001527695.2 Protobothrops mucrosquamatus
ATGTGGGCTTTGTGTTCTTAAGGAGTGTTTGGCAATTTCTATTTGGCTGATGGCTGATGTCTCGTGTTAGCTTCTATTGCTCTGCTATTGTTAGCTGTAAGTTTTGCTGCAAGGGATTTTGAAGTATTTTTCTCCTGAATGGATTTTGCCTGTAGCATTCCTTTACTTATGAATGGAGCCATTTGGGGAGGCTGCCTTAACCGGCTGCTGGCTCCTTAACTTAAGTACTGGCTGCTGGCTCCTTAACTTTCCTTTCTAGTCAGTAGCTAATTCTTAAAGGGGAATGCACCTTTTTAAGCTAGTTCCCTCAGTGGCTTGTCTTTTCTGTCTCTGGAGGCTTTTCCTTGTTTGATGAATATATGGAAGAGGGAAAATACTGGGGGGGGGGGCAGGTTTCAAATTCTTCCTTCAGAAGGAGATGGACATGAGAAAGAGGAAGACAGGGAAGGAAGTCCTGCCTTAGCACTTGGCCACCAACAGCCCTGCCATTGACTTTGCTTGTCAAAAGGTTGCAAAAGGGGATCACATGACCCTGGGACACTGTGACCATCATAAATATGAATCAGTTGCCAAGCATCCAAATATAAATCACATGACCCTGGGCATGCTGCAATGATCATAAGTGTGAAAAATGGTCATAAGTCATTTCAGTGCAATTGCAACTTTGAACAGTTCAGTTTGTTTTTTTTTGGTCATCAAGTTTTGACACCTTGCTAGGTGGTACTTGAATATTGCCATATCCTAAAAGTGGTACAGTCGGTGAAAAGGTTGAAAAGCCCAGTTGTAGACCATAAAAAATATTGACTAAATTGAGGACTATTCCTACCTCTACACAGTCACTAATCAAAGTGAAGGGATTTACCTAGAACAAAGTGGGCAAATCTTGAGCTGGAACAAGCCAGAACATCTCACTTTCAGGAAAACATTGGCAGAAGTTACATTTATAGTAGCTGGAGCTGGAGATTACAACATCCATTCCAGTCCTCTAGAACTGTGGATGTCCCATACTCACCATAGGTAGTTGGCCATGCAGACCTGCCCTCTCTCAAGTGATACTAAATTGAGCAAGTTCTGAATTAAAACTTCAATTTTCAGAACATGCTAAGTTAAAATAGTTGACTTATTTGTGGCTTATTATCTTGAGTAATCCTGGACTGAATTAATAAAACATGGTTTGGTTATTCAAGATTAGTGAGTATGTTATCCTTACTATTGTCATTTGCAAGTGGTGCAAAGGTGGTGACATTGAAGAGGAACACACGCTAGTTCAGCTTTGTCTCCCTACCCCCTCCTTGTAATAGAGCCCATCACAAGTTTGTTTTGGACTGGAATAGAAAGCTGTGCACTTTGATCATCAAGTGGATAGGTTTATTTGTACAGTGAAAGGAAGTGTAGTTTTGTGAGCTCAGAAACTCTCCAGACACTTATCCACATTGTTTCCTGGAGATTTTCCAGCATCTAGGAGACTAAAGCAGGGGACCAGTTCTCATTTATTTTCTCTTGTTTTGCTCCATTTGGTATTTACATGCCTCATCTCGGCAGATGGCTTCCATCTGTCTGCTCTTAAAAAATAATTCAGCAGGATCAGCTGTTTTTCTGCTCTCTCTCATAGTTTTGTAATAGAGATTGGTTTTAGAACCAGTTCCTTTGAGCTATATGGAGCTTGTTCCCCAAGCTGATTTCTTTTTTGCAGCTGTTAGGAAGATGCTTATATAAAGAATGACAGCTTTGCCCAGCTCCAATCTGACCTGGTGGCATTTTTATTAGATGCAGTTTGCCCCCACTGCTCCCACTGCCTGCTGTACGTAGGTGGGCAAAGGGAAGGCAAAGTAGCAAGCAGTTTATGCCCACTTTATGTAAGCAGGGTCAGTGGGAGGAGAAGATGGGGGTTCTCCCTCTTCCCAGCAATCTTAAGAAGAATGGGGTGTGTGTGTATGTGTGTGTAGTTCCTTGGCTGACAACTTTTGTGGCCGCTGGGAGTCAGAAATTCTGTACATGCCTCCACTAAGAGATGCATTTTTAAAAACCACTAAAACACAAATTGTGAACTTCAATCTAGTATAATCATTAGAATCAGATACTAATTTTACCTCTAGAAATAACTCTTTGGGGATAACTGGCTTCTATTTTCTTTTTCTGGCCTTCTTTTTATTAATCACATTGCAGCTTTATATAATATGTATGTTTAGAAAATAAGCAGGGGCAAAGTTGTGCTGGCATATTAATCACTACTTAGGCATAATCCTTTAAAAAGATATGTAGATTTTTAACAACAACAAAAGAAATCAATGATGAAGGCAATAATAATAATGCAGGAAAAAAGGAAATCAACCAGAAAATGGGTGAAATGTGGCAAGGAAAAAAAAGAACAAAGAAAAAATAAATATCAAAACCTTTTGTATTTATGATACTCAAATCTTAAGCAACAAATTAAATTCTGACCA
>NW_015406701.1:0-2444 GCF_001527695.2 Protobothrops mucrosquamatus
AAGAGGTGCTTTGTTCATGCTAGAATGCCTCTTTTAAATGCTTCCTGCAGTTGTTCCATTTATCACAATCAGAATTTAGTAGCAGCAAATTAGAACCCTTCTTTATATAATAACAATACTTGCATGAAATAGCCTTAACTTAGCTAAGAGTTACATACTGGAATTTAGCGCTAGTCTAATTAAATATTAGGAAGCCAAACTTCATTTTATTAATTCAAATTTTAGCACAATATTTTAACGTGAACTCAATACATGCATGCAATATAAAGAGGAGAAAATATAGAGATCCATCATTTAGTTTTCATTTTCCTAAAGCAAACTACCATATGTCTTCTTCCTTCTCTCCCTCCCAAGATTCTAGTCAAGGTGTGAAGCTTGTCATCTTTTCATTCTCTCCAAAATGGACAATAAAATGGTATCTGCTGGCTGTTCATTTCCTGATCGTACATTACCAGAAGGCCAAAAGTACCGTAACCATTTGTGCTACGGTGAAGCGAATTTGCTGTTGTTATGGTGATTCATTCTGCAAACAGGGTATTCTATTCCAGAGCTCCTGTTTCTTGCTGAGGGTGCCCATCTGGATCTTATGCTCTTGTTTATGCAAGTGAATTAACTTTACCATAGATTGTTCATTTGTCACTCCAAGAAATAGTAGCTTCCAACACGGGAGATGGAGAGGCAACGCAAACAGATGGTACTTAGGAATAAATGGGGGAGGGGAAAGGCAGCTGCATTAAATAGGGATTGTCCTGATGGTTATAAACAGTGTCTGGAAGATGATGTATTAGACTTGCCAACTAGATTATGCAAAATGTCTCATCATCTCTCCAACAGTTTTGCAGCTTTTTAGCACTTCCTCTGTGCTGTGTTATATTGGATGTTTGTCTATGTTTATTTTGAAAACTCAAACATATGCCGTTTATAAAAAGGCCCATCCTTCATTTCATAAAAAACTGGAATTATATTTTCCTTAAGAAAGGGAATAACTCTTTTCTTTCCTCTCTCATCATTATTGTTTCATCATCTGAAAAGACTAGATTTAAAAAGGAGGTCAGTTCTGAGAAGGATAACATGACTCTAAATATTACTTAAATTCTTATTTAAGTACGAAATTTAATATTTGCACTTTTTATTTTACTGACCATATTAATGTTCCACATTTGTTTTGCTTGGGCAACTGGCAAAGGGATGCTTTATATAACTAATAAAATAAATGCTCATCTATACATGGAATAAGTAAGTATAAGTAATGAATTTTTAGCTTATTCCAAGTGACTCGTTTAGATCAATGGTTTTTGTTCCCTTCCCATTTGTATTTAAATATAAAGCTTTGTTTAAAAAGGGGACTTTGAAAAATGCAGAATTAACTGTGTTTTCCATATTGAGAAACTCCCTTATTATTACTTATAGCATATATTATTTATACAAAATCATGATATTTCCATTAATGTTCAGCTGATCATTAAGATGACAGCATGTTCTCCAAAAGAACATTTATTTGATGAAAATAGAATTTCATGCTGGGTAAAACCTAATGAGAAAGGATTGACATTTGAAAGAAAAGTCAAAGAGATTTGGATATATGTGTAAGAATAGTATCAAGCTGATCTACCATCATTAGGGCATAAAAACCTAGTTACTGACTTTTTGGAAACTTTTTGGATTTGTCTTCTATCTATTGATATCTGAATGAACTTTAGGGATGGTGTTTGACTTAGCTTATATAAAGCCTTTCATTGGTGATTCTTTTCAGCATTGGGCCAACATTCATATGTCACTTAGAATAACAGAAGAGCATCCCATCACAAAGTTTATTTCAGAGAGGATTCTAGAGAAAGTAATGCAAAAGGTTTATCAGTGTTGCTATTAGATCAGTGGTTCTCAACCTTTTTAATGCCGCGACCCCCAACCGGTCGTAAGTTGAGGACTAAACCGGTTGTAAGTCGAGGACTAAACCGATCGTAAGTCAAGGACTACCCAACAGGTCATAAGTCGAGGACTTTCCCTGCCCGGGAGCGCCGCGCATGCGTGGTTCCGCCCCCTGCGCCGGCCGAGGCATAGCTGGCAAGCGGCAGAGACGGAGCAGGCTGACCACCAGCTGGCCCAGCCCAAGGGAGGTAAGGCACCCGCCGGAAAAGGGGGAAAAAAATGGCAGGCAGCCTTGCTTGGCGACCCCCATGAAATGGTCGATCGACCCCAAATGGGGTCACGACCCATAGGTTGAGAACCGCTGTATTAGATATACAGATATTATTATTATTATTATTATTATTTCAATTTATATCCCGCCCTTCTCCCGAAGGACTCAGGGCGGCTCACAACATTATTAAAACAAAGAAAGACCCACACACCCCACCGAATAAAACCAAATTAAAACCAAAATTTTTATGTTGTGATAATTAAAATTTCTAAAAAACCCAGTTTAAAAATCCTCCCTAGGCCAG
>NW_015406702.1:0-2444 GCF_001527695.2 Protobothrops mucrosquamatus
CTCGCTCTCTCTCTTTTCATCCCGAGTCCGACAACACGAGAATATATTAATACAGTCAACTCAGCAAAAGGTCAGCCCCGAACAGGAGAAGCTTCTGAGCCATCTTTTATTCATTTCCTGACACGGGCTCATTAATTATTACCACCTTTGAAGGTCTGCTTGGGAAGGAAGCGCTAATGAGAAAAAGGAGACGGGGGGGTTTGATGTCAGCCCCCTCCCCCGCCACGGTGAAAATGGGTGGGTGGGTGGTGTTGGAGGGGATGTCCACAGCCAGGGATGGCAGTAGACGGACCTGCGTGGATAGGAAAGAGGGAAGCAGCAGAAGCAGAAGAAGCAGAAGCAGAAGAAGAAGAAGAAGAAGAAGAAGAAGAAGAAGAAGAAGAAGAAGAAGAAGAAGAAGAAGAAGAAGAAGAAGAAGAAGAAGAAGTAGTAGTAGTAGTAGTAGTAGTAGTAGTAGTAGTAGTAGTAGTAGTAGTAGTTCAGCGATGATCACATTCAGTTTCTCGACTTAACAACCGTTCATTTCAGGACTGCTCAAAGTTACAACAGCACTGAAAAAAGTGACCCAGAAGTAAATCCAAAGCCGGTCCTCAAATGTACAAATGGTGCAGCACCCCCATGATCAAGTGATTGAAATTCGGGAACTTAGCAACCAACGACAATTGCAGCATCCCAGGTCTTGTGATCGTCATTTGCAGCCTTCTCTGCTAAATAACAGAATGGAATAAGAGAATAACAGTGTTGAAAGGGACCTTGGAGATCTTCTAGTCCAATCCCCTGCTTGAGCAGGAGACCCTATGCCATTTCAGACAATTGGTTGTCCAGTCTCTTCTTAAAAACCTCCAGTGATGGAGACCCATAATTTCTGAAGGCAAGCCATTCCATTGATTAATTAATTGTTGTCACTATTAGGAAATTCCTCCTTAGTTCTAGGTTGCTTCTCTCCTTGATTAACCTCCATCCGTTGCTTTTTGTCCAGCCTTCACGTTGACCCCCTCTTCTTTGTGGCAGCCCCTCAAATATTGGAACACTGCTATCATGTCCCCCTTCGTCCTTCTCTTCATTAAACTGGACATTCCCAATTCCAGCAACCGTTCCTTATATGTTTTAGCCTCCAGTCCCCTGATCATCTTTGTTGCTCTTCTCTGCACTCTTTCTAGAGTCTCAACATCTTTTTTACATCGTGGTGACCAAAACTGGATGCAGTATTCCAAGTGTGGCCTTTCCAAGGCCTTGTAAAGTGGTATTAACACTTCACGCGATCTTGATTCTATCCCTCTGTTAATGCAGCCTAGCACTGTGTTGGCTTTTTTGGCAGCTGCAGCACACTGCTGGCTCATATTTAGATGATTGTCCACTAGGACTCCAAGGTCCGTCTCGCAGGTCCCAGCCAGGCACCACCTATTCTATCCCTGTGCATTTGGTTTTTTCTTGCCTAAATGCAGAACTTTACTTTTCTCAGCCTTGCATTGCATTTTGCTAGATAGGGCCCAGTGGTTCGGTCCTCCATCTCTGCTCATCCATTTTTCTGAGACTGATTGCAACCGAATTACTTCGCTTCCCCTAGTAATTCTCATCCAGTCCAGCCTCTTCCTGCTGGGAAGAAAAGGAAGAAGGCCCAAATGCTTTCTAAATTGCTTTTAAAGGGGGAGGGGAAGCTGAGACATGAGCGATGATCATAGATCACTATTTTACTGGTCCTTACTGCCGGAGAACATGTCATCATTTGTAATGTCACAATCCATTTACTTGTCATGGCTGGTATATATGTGGAAAAGGATTGCAGAGGGCTCTAAATAGCTTTTCTTTCTCCAGCCCAAACAGGCTGAATATCTCAAGAGAATCCCTTCTCATTGCCTCATTCCCACCACCAATATTATCGGTTCTTCCTAATTTCTTCCCAAAAAAAAACACAGAGGTGACCATAAAGTCTGAAAGAAGGAGAAGTTGCTTAAAGGCAAATCCAGATGTTACCCAGGAAGATGCTTAGCGATTGCAAGAGGGTGGCACCAAAATCCCAGATGTTCTTCAGAGAAGAAATAAAGAATAGAATAGAATAGAATAGAATAGAAGTAGAGCAGGATAGAAGTAGAGCAGGATAGAATAGAACAGAACAGAATAGAATAGAATAGAATAAGAGCAGAATAGAATAGAATAGAATAGAATAGAATAGAATAGAATAGAATAGAATAGAATAGAATAGAATAAGAGCAGAATAGAATAGAATAGAATAGAATAGAATAGAATTTATTTATTTATTTATTTATTTATTTATTTAACAGGATTTATATGCCGCCCTTCTCCCCATGGGACTCAGGGCGGCTCACAGCGTATTAAAACATCATACAAAAAATTTCCCCTACTAAAAACCAATTAAAACCCAAATATTGGTAGCTGTGGCTCTTTAAAATCGTTAAAAATTGTCCCTATTTAAAACTCACCCT
>NW_015406703.1:0-2444 GCF_001527695.2 Protobothrops mucrosquamatus
TGGGTAACCTAGCCTCTCACTGATAAGGGATTAAGTAAATGTTTTTTGCAGGACTAGAGACACTTGTATAAGTGAAGGGAATGGAGGGTCAATAGTTCAAGACTGAAGCTGTAAACCATTGGAAAAACTGCTGTCATTCAGCTAAGGCTATAAAAACTTGTAAACTCCGATTGTTAGCTTATTAATACAGAGGAGTCGGGGAGTCGGAAGTACAAAAAACTGAGGAGTCGGAGTCGGAACATTTATCTACCGACTCCACAGCCCTGATTCTGCCCTCCTCCCTCTCTCCCCCCCCCCCCATTGCTGGAGGCACTCAGAATCTTGCTCTGTCTTTGTTTCAAAGGTGGTTCAGAAGCTGACCCAGATGATCGGGAAGAACGTGAAGCTGTACGACATGGTGCTTCAGTTCCTCCGGACGCTCTTCCTCCGGACGCGGAACGTCCATTATTGCACGCTGAGGGCGGAGCTCCTCATGTCCCTCCACGACCTGGACATCAGCGAGATCTGCACGGTGGACCCCTGCCACAAGGTACCCACGCAAGAAACAGCTGTGCAGCTCTCCAGCCCTTCGGCAGCAATAAGAGTTTTGCTGCCGTCCAAAAAGATAATAATAATCCCGGCTGAGAGAAACCTTGTTGGCAACTCAGATTGTCCCCTTCCCAAACTAAGCGGGGATTGAAAACAGGCCACTCCATCTAAGAAGAAACCGATGTTTAATTTTTACTTATTTGTATTCCGTCTTTCTATACTTTTTTTTACAAAGAATTCAAAATGACAAACATATCCGACACAAATTCCTCCTCCTCCTTTTTTCTGCTCAACAACAACCCTGTGAGGTGGGCTGGTCTGAGAGAAAGAGAGAGCCTGGCCCAAAGTCACCCAACTGGCTTTCATGCCTAAGGCGGGACTAGAACTCGCCGTTTCCTGGTGATAGGCCCAAAGTCACACAGCTGGCTTTCATGCCTAAGGTAGAACTAGAATTCACTGTCTCCTGGTATTTGGCCCTAAGTCATCCAGCCAACTTTCATGACTAAGGTGGGACTAGAACTCACCGTCTCCTGGTGATAGGCCCAAAGTCACACAGCTGGCTTTCATGCCAAAGATAGAACTAGAATTCACTGTCTCCTGATATTTAGCCCTAAATCATCCAGCCAGCTTTCATGATTAAGGCGGGACTAGAACTCACCGTCTCCTGGTGATTGGCCCAAAGTCACCCAACCGGTTTTCAGGCCTGAAGCAGGACTAGAACTGACTGTCTCCAGCTTTCTAGCCTCACCACTTCCCTTTCCTGGTGCCTGCATTCTTTCAGGAGCTGGCCAGCTGTCCTCCTATTCACACTTTATGTCAAATCTTTTTCCCCTTGGCAGTTTACGTGGTGCCTCGACGCTTGCATTCGGGAGAAGTTTGTCGACAACAAGCGGGCGCGGGAGCTGCAGGGCTTCCTCGACGGAGTGAAAAAGGCCCAAGAGCAAGTGCTGGGGTAAGTGCTGAAGAACCTGGAGGCAGGCTTAAGAGGCTTTTTCCGCTTGCCAAAACGATTAAAACCATTCACGAAACGGGATGGGGAATCGGCTGTTGTGTTTCCTTTTGAGGCTTTGTTCTCAAACTGCCTGGATTGGAAATAATAATAATAATAATAATAATAATAATAATAATAATAATAATAATAATAATAATAATACAGTTGGAAGGGACCTTGGAGGTCTTCTAGTCCAACCCCCTGCTCAGGCAGGAAACCCTATACCATTTTGGACAAATGGCTGTCCAGTCTCTTCTTAAAAACTTCCAGTGTTGGAGCACCCACAACTTCTGGAGGCAAGTTGTTCCACTGGTTAATTGTTCTGATTGTCAGGAAGTTTCTCCTTAGTTCTAGGTTGCTTCTCTCCTTGATTAGTTTCCATCCATTGCTTCTTGTCCTGCCTTTGGGCGCTTTGGAGAATAGCTTGACTCCCTCTTCTTTGGGGCAGCCCCTGAGATACTGGAACGCTGCTATCATGTCCCCCCTCGTCCTTCTCTTCGTTAAACTAGACAGACCCATGGCTGTAGGTCGACTGCCTATATGCAAGTTCTGCAGAAGTCTTCGTCAGCCAGGAGGTTACTTGAGACCACAGAGGCAATGAAAGCAGAGCAGGACTTAGGTTTTAATCCACTAAAAGACCAAAATTAGGAGGAATTCTACCCTGGGGAAAGCGAGCCTCGAAAAGTAGCTTGCTGCAAAGGTGCATTTGATGCGTTTGCTTGTTTCTCTCTCCTTCCCTAGGGACCTGTCGATGATCTTGTGCGATCCGTTTGCCATCAACACCTTGGTTTTGAGCACGATCCGGCATTTGCAGGAGCTGATTGGTCAAGAGGTGTTACCCAGGGTAAGTTAAACTGCATTATCCTCTGGATAGGATTGGCCCTGCGGGGTTAACCTCAGGGATAAATGATGAAATGGACCTTAA
>NW_015406704.1:0-2444 GCF_001527695.2 Protobothrops mucrosquamatus
TTCAACTCCCAGAATTCCCCAGCCAGCATTCAGATTTCAACTCCCAGAATGCCCCAGCCAGCATTCATAGACTTCAACTCCCAGAATTCTCTAGCCAGCATTCATAGACTTCAACTCCCAGAATTCCACAGCCAGCATTCATAGACTTCAACTCCCAGAATTCCACAGCCAGCAGTCCACATTTTAAGATGCTGACTGGGGAATTCTGGGAGTTGAAGTCTATATATCTTCAAGCTTGGGAAACACTGTGCTGGGCTGTCATGGGCTCATCCAGAGAGTGAGCTCTTGGCATAAATAAAGAATAACAGAGTTGGATGGGACCTTGGAGGTCTTCTAGTCCAACCCCTCTGCTCAGGCAGGAAAACCGGCCCATACCATTCCAGACCAATGGTCGTCTTTACGTCTTTAGGCACCGTCCTGGGAGGTCCCGTGGTCCCGTTTTGCGACCTTCGGACACGCAAAGTCAGCGGGGGGGGGGGGGGAAAGCCAGGTTCACTTAACAATTGTGTTACTAACGCGGCAGCAATTCACTGAACAGCTGTGGCGAGGAAGGCTGTGACGCAGGGCCAACGTCACGGGGATGTGGGGCGTAACCGTGGCCGTAAACTGAGGACTACCTGCAGCCTTTTGCTATCTGAATGCTCGGAGGACCCCCCCCAAAAAAAAACGGTTTTGAATCTTCAAAGGCACCTTTGAAACTCAACCTGTCTTTCTCTAAGGGTTTGGCTGGCTCTCCGGCCTCTTTGAGCAGCTCAGAGACCCCGCCTGGGAAGGAAGGGCTGATGGGGGAGGGGAGGGGGGAGGGGGAGGAGAGGAGGGGATGCCGGCTCAACTCTGGAATTTTTAGTTTGCTTTGAAAGGCTGCTCTGGGCTCAAGAGGCCAGGCGCGTTTGTCCCAACGGGAATGGGGTCTCTCTTTTTTGTCACCTGGTGGAACGCAGTTACGGTTACAGACAGAGAGAGGCTGAGGGCCAGTTGCGTTGAAGAAGGCAGGGGTGGGATGTTGGCTGAATCTGATCCTTCTTTCCTTCCCTCCTTCCCTTCCCTTCCTCCTTCCTTTTCTTCTTTCCTTCCCTTCCCTTTTCTTCTTTCTTTTACTTCCCTTCCCTTTCCTTCCTTTTCTTCCTTCCTTCCTTCCTTCCCTTCTTTCCTTCCTTCCTCTTCCATCCTTCCTTTTCTTCCCTCCTTCCCTTCCTTCCTTTTCCTTCCCTTTCCTTCCTTCATTCTCTTCTTGCCTTTCCTTCCTTCCTTTATTCTTTCTTTTTCTTCCATTCTTCCATTTTCTTCCTTCCCCTTCCATCCTTTTCTTCCTTCCTTCCTTCTTTCCTTTTCTTCCTTCTCCTTCCTTTCTTCCTTCCTTTTCCTTCCCTTCCTTCCCTTCTTCCCTTCCCTTCCTTTCCTTCCATCCTTCCCTTTCCTTCCTTCTCTTCCCTCCTTCCCTCCCACCTCCCTCCCTCCCTCCCTTCTTTCCTTCCTCTCTTACCTTTCTCTTTTTCCTTTCCTTTCCTCCCCTCCTCCCTTCCCTTCTTTCTTCTTTCTGCCAGACTTAAAAGCAAAATAGGAGCGAGACGTTCCTGAGAAGCTAAACCTTTTGAAACCACCCTCCCCAGGTGGAGTCCTCAAAAGTGCCTGAAACCGTGCCATTGAAATTTAGCCCTCTTTCGCTGAAAAGAAAAAAAAATTGGCCCTCTGGAGGCAGGTTTAAAAGTGAACCCAGAAGTGCTTTCGCTTCTCATTTCCATTCAAAACAGAGACCCAGGCTGGAAAGAGCTGGCTCTGCCTTTTTCCGGTGACATCACGCTCCTCGCTTCTCAGAGTGACCTTGAGAACACAAACCCTCCTTCCACAGAGCAGCAGTCCTTCAAAACTGTCTCCTGCAGCTGCAGGACGTGACTTCAACAATCGCACCCTGCTCTTAACTACTGGTGTAGGGGAGCTGAAGCTTTCCGCGTGGCATCTGGAGAGCTTGTCCCTGTAGTAGTGCCCCAAGGTGAGATACAGACCAAATCTCCTTTAAGGTACCTTTCAAAGTTACTCAAGAAGCATCAAAAGGCTGGGTGGAACAAGGCCCTGACTTTGCGGTTAAAAACGATGCATAATTTAGGGCTATTAGCCAGGGACGACTTCAAGCTGAAGTGGCTTCTACAGGGGCACAAAATAGGCTAGTTGCTCAGGAGACCAGCCTTAGAACAACTAGATGCGGCGATGTTTGAGAAGACTGGAAAGTTAATTCAGATTCTCCTCCTCGGGCTCCAAGAACCGAGAAGGATAAGTAGAAGGACTTAAGAGTAGTTTCTTTTCTTTACCTATAGACAGAATCTTGCCAAACTAAAGCAATTGTCTGCAATAACTGCAGATCTACTCCTGCTAGGAAGGATCCAACTTTGCTCTCTCCCCGTCTATCAAACATTCCACCTTTGCTGCCTCTTTGCCCTCTGAGGAGC
>NW_015406705.1:0-2444 GCF_001527695.2 Protobothrops mucrosquamatus
GCTTCAATTAGCAAAATAGATTCCGAGAAATTGGAGCAGGCTCAGAAAAGAATAATGAGGATGATTGGGGAAGTGGAAATTGTTCTTTGTAGGGTACTTTTAATTTCGAGAACATTGTGGGGGGAAATGGACATCGCTTTTTAAATCCCTTTCAAAAGAAACCACGTCGCACAAGATTAAAACTGTTCTCCATCAGTCCGGCATGCAGAAGATGAAATAATGAGTTTAAGTTACAGAATGGATTGGATGATGGGGGAAGGAGAAGGGTATGATCATGGGGAAATGACTGTCCAGTGGTGATGGACTTCCTTTCACTGGGTGTGTTCCAGAAAAGGATCTTGAATTTGGATCCCTACCATGAGCAAAAGGTTGAAGTCAACCGTTTCAGGATCTCCTTCCACGTGGGGTCCTTAGTACTCTCTGAGCTTGGTGGTTTTCTTGCAGGCATTTCATTACCCAACTAGGAAACATCATCAGTGCTAGAAGGGATAATAAACAGAGAGCAAACCCCACTCCCTTCTAGCACTGATGATGTTACCTAGTTTGGTAATGAAATGTCTGCAAGAAGACCAGCAAGCTCAGAGAGCACCAAGGACCCCACAGTCCTTCCCCTTCTCCTCCTCCTCCTCCTCCTCTCCACAAACCCCATTCCCTTCTAGCATTGATGATGTTATCTAGTTTGGTAATGAAACGTCTGCAAGAAGACCACCAAGCTCAGAGACCACCAAGCACCTCTGTAGTTCAATTCTGAACTACAGATAGTCACTTCTATAAGCAGTTCTCTGAGTTTATATTGGGATCAGGGGGCAAAAAACTTTCCAAGATTTCCACAAGCAAGGATGCTCTCTTAAAACCACAGTTCTCTTGATTGTTATTTTTTCCTTTAAGTGGACATCTGGACTTGGACTAGAATGAACAGAGAGGGGTGATGTCCTTTTTCTACAAACCAACATTCTCCCCAGTTTACCAATCTAGATTTGTATAAAGGAGAAATCAGCTCTCTCTCTCCTCCAATCTGTTCCCCAATCTGTCTCAACTTCAGATAACCTATTCAGATGATCATCTATCTGCCTGGTTTTCTGTTCTGCTCGTCTCTGGCGCTTTTTACCTCTTGATTTTCACTTTATAATTTAAACTGCACAAACTGCCACCCAGAAAAATCTGTTTTATGAGACACCAAGCAAATGCGATTTATCAATATTTGTTTTTGCAAATCGCCTACATTCAAACTGAGTCAGGGCAAAGAGATAGCCGATGCCTCGGTGTGGCGTTCTTTGTGCAGAGCAAGATCTGCAGACGTTTATTTTTGTTTTATGAAAATATATATATATATCTATTACACAGTACTTGGACATTATCTGCCCGGGCTTGAACAAAGTCTCCAAATCTCTCTTTCGCAGGCTGTAAAATTGATTTCAGGAAAAAGAGTGTCATGAGTTAGATCAGGCCAAACTGTCATATACTCTTAACCTACAGTTGAAGAAATACTCAGTCATTTTCAAAACTGGGCATGGTAATCCCATCTCAAAGAAGTGCAGATTTTTTTCCCCCGCTCATTTTCATTCAACCTCAACCGCGACATCGAACCTAATTTCAAGCCGAAAATCAAGGGGACAAGAGATTTCAAATAACCACCTTTTGGATTCCGATCACGTCACAGTGCTAAGCCCAAAGCCGCTTCGAGCTTTGGACTGGGGGGGGGGGCAAAGACTCCTTCCACCTCCCAAAATCCATAATGGAATCGGAAAGCACACTGAGATTGGTTTCCCTTCAACGCAACGAGCTTTGGATAAAACTAAAAGAAGGACGCTCAAGTCATGTAAGTGAATTATTTGGTCTGTCCCTATAGCCTGCGGGTGGCGTCAAGACAGGAATCAGCCCGGAATCATTACGCTCCACAAATGTTTCAAATCCAACCCCTCTTGAATTCCATTAAGAAAGACTCTTTCTAGAGTCTCCACATCTTTTTTACATCTTATCTGAAAAGCCTTGCCAGAGAAATATTTCACGGGGGTAAAAGCCTTGTCTTGTGAACTGATTCACACGCGTGTCTTAAAAAGAAAAACAAGCGGCAGGAATTGAGAATCAGAAGGCAAACCCCCCCCCATGTTTGCACAGAGCGCTAATTAAATTCATTTTCCCCCCAACGACTCCAATCCCTTCTCCTTTGATCTCTACAGGTTAATAATGATAGGCCACAATGGAGAACTCAAGAGTTGGGCAAAAGTTTGTTTGAAAGGGTGCATTAAATGGGTACAGAGACTCTACTGAATAAATTGGTTTTCAGTGGTTCATTATACAAACTGAAGATTGATTCACCTCTTTTTAAATAAGGACTCGCTCAGTATAATGAGGCCACTGTCTAGGCATAGTTTGAGTTAGAGAGAAAAGCACTCTCTCTCTCTCTCTCTCTCTCTCTCTCTCTCTCTCTCTCTCTCTCTCTC
>NW_015406706.1:11168-13424 GCF_001527695.2 Protobothrops mucrosquamatus
AATGTGAGTCACAATAAAAGCTAACCCTTAAAGCCTAAGCAAAAATCCACAACCCAATGAGAAAAAATTCCAGCCAGAGAATAACTGCTAACAATGTAAGTCTAAGATTTCCACTTTGCAGCTGTCTTCAAGGGCTTTCCACCTGTCCTTGAGAGAGACAAAAATCAGACAAGTGGGCTCTCCTAGCATGAAGAAAGATGAAAATCAGATCAAGAGAGTGATAGGTCAAAATTACTCCTGACTGTAAGATTTAGCCCTACATAAAAAGATGCTAATCTTTTTTGAGTGGGGGGGAATCCCTACTTGGTGATCTCTCACTTGGAGTGCTAGACAACCTACAGAAAGAAGAAGATACCTTCCCACATTTTTGCAATACCTGACGCATGAGTTCCTCCTGACGCATGCGAATCCTCTCTCTTTCCATCTGGATTCTCTGAAGCCTCAGTTTCTGCTGCTGTTGTTGCTGGGAAGTCAAGGCATTTGGCATGTTCAATAAGGCAGCTTGAGGGTTTGGGGGAGGGTGGTTCTGCTGAGATATAGTTGTAGTTGGTGTCATCTGTGGCTGGTGCTGGTGATTCATTACTATGGAATAAGCATATTTTTGAAATTATGAGAATACAATTATGCTGTATTTGTCTATTCATGCAATCAAGGTTCCACTTGTCCTGTAAAATTTGTCCTCAGAAAGGGGGAAAAATAGTTATCCAAACAACTCCCCAGTGTATATACAATTTAAAAACAACAGAGAATGTCCATATTTAAAAACAAGCAGAAGTTAAAATCATAATAAGCAATAAAATTGTACAACTAGCACTTAGCACTAGCACTTAGACTTATATACCGCTTCACAGTGCTTTACAGCCCTCTCTAAGCATTTTACAGAGTCAGTATATTGCCCCCAACAATCTGGGTCTTCATTTTACAGACCTAGGAAAGATGGAAAGCTGAGTCAACCTTGTATGAAGTCAACGGGACCTTGGTTAATAATCTAAGAGGATGGTAGGAAGTGGAACAAGAAGATAGGATACAGCAGTGCTTTGAACACAAAATGTTCCCAGTTGCATTTTTGCCACTGTATAGCTAAACATTTTGGATTGTTTTAGAAGGCAGTTTCATGCACAGTACATGGAAGCAATGTACAGCTATTCCTGATAATATACCTAACAGTTGAGTACAAGTAGGCATAGGTAAGCAAACCTATAACTACAAATACCTTTATTTTACATAATTAAACACAGAAAACATTCTCATGTATTATTCTGTTCATCAGATCTCATCTGTTCATAGTCCTAAAAGCAGAGTACTTATAGAGCCATATACATTTTGAAAATCATTATAAACAGTACCTCAAGGAAGTGCTGCACCTATTTTTAATGCAGCTTGTCCTTATTAGGTTTCTACACAAGCCTGAAAAAAAGTTGTAGCTTCTTTAAGAGTTGCATTGTGATCTTCTTCTGTGGTATCTTTTTTCAGGCTTGCATGGATGACTGAACAAGGACATGAGCCCAAATACTTCCTCTGAATTATTTTTGAAGCGTACATAGCACAAACAGTACCTATTCTCCCTGTTCAGGCTGTGCAATTTTTAAAATCCAGTATTAAAGTACGAAGCTCAGTTGGCAGCACAGAGCAAAGCAAAATGTATACCAATTCTGACCTCATGAGTTCACTAATTTACAGAAAAAGGATTGGAACTTTGACTTTTATCATAAGTTTATAGCTTTTTTTAATTCAGAAAAAACCTAGATAGATAGATAGATAGATAGATAATTTAATTTGTATACCGCCCTTCTCCCATAGGACTCAGGGCGGTTCACAGCATATTAAAAACAAATAGTATACACAAAATACAAAAAATACAAAATACAAAAATATAGAAATCCAAAAAATAAACCCCGATAAAAGCCGAATTAAAACCAAATATTACCAGCTGTGTTTCCGATTAAAATACTTTTAAAATTATCCCTACCTAAAATCCTCCCTAGGTCAGGCCCGCTTGCTGGAAAAACCATGTCTTGAGGGCGCGGCGGAAAGTAAGGAGATCCGGAATCATCCGAATCTCGGGGGGTAGTTCATTCCAGAGGGTGGGGGCACCCACAGAGAAGGCCCTCCCCCTGGGGGTCGCCAGCCTACATTGCTTGGCCGACGGCACCCTGAGGAGGCCCGCTCTGTGGGAGCGTACCGGTCTGTGGGAGGGAATCTGTGGCAGAAGGCGGTCTCGGAGGTAGCCAGGTCCGATGCCATGGAGCGCTTTAA
>NW_015406707.1:0-2443 GCF_001527695.2 Protobothrops mucrosquamatus
CTTTGATCTTTAATCTGTCTTATCAAGTTCACATCTTCCAATGTTAAACCTAACTTTTGATCTATACGCCATCTCTCAACCAACTGAGAATATAAGAACCAGGACTGGAGAATATTATCTTGTCTCAATTCATCCAATAATTTAATTTGCCAGTCCTGTCCCCTTAAGATAAGTAAGTCCTTATAAACAATTCCCTCTAATTTAACTCCCCTTGTAACTCCTTGTATTGCATGTTCCAGAATAGCCCACATTGGGATTTTAAAACTTAACTTATAATAATACTTTTTCCAAACTCTCAAAAGTGCAGTTCTCAAAATATGAGACCTAAAAACATGATCAACTTTCTTATCAAAAAATAAATAAGCATGCCATCCATAAATTAAATCCCAACCTTCAAGAATCAATATATCTCTATTAGATAAATTAATCCAATCACTAATCCAAGTTAAAGCCACCGCATCATAATATAATTTTAAATTTGGGGCTTTAAGTCCCCCTCTTTCCCTTGCATCTTGCAAAATTTTAAATTTAACCCTCGGGTTTTTTCCCTGCCAAATAAACCTATTGACACCTCTTTGCCACTCTTCCAAATTTAAATCCTTTTTTAAAATAGGTATCATCTGAAACAAAAAAAGAAATTTAGGAAGAACATTCATTTTAACCACTGAAATTCTCCCCAATAATGATAACTGTAACTTTTTCTACTCATTTAAATCCTTTTGAACTTTTATCCATAACTTATCATAATTATTTTTATACAATTTAACATTAGAGGCTGTAATATAAACACCCAAATATTTCACCTTTTTCACTATTTCAAAACCAGTTAGGTTACTTAAAGTCTCTTTATCTTTCAAAACCATATTTTTAGATAATATTTTAGTCTTATTATTATTTACTTTAAATCCCAAAACTTTCCCATACTGTGTCAAAATCTGTATCAAGTTTCTTGCTGAGTCGATCGGTTGCGATAAAGTAAAAACCAGGTCATCAGCAAAAGCTCTAAGCTTATTCTTGCCCAAAGTTATTCCTTTTATGCTCGATGATTCACGAACCTGAATTAGTAAAGTCTCCAAAGTCAATATAAACAATAAAGGTGATAATGGACATCCTTGCCTCGTACCTTTCTCAATTTTAATTAAGTCTGTCAATCCTCCGTTTACTACCACTTGCGCTGATTGTTGTTGGTAAATAGCCTTTAAAGCTGATAGAAATCTGTCCCCAAAATTCATTTTATCCACCATTCGTAATAAAAATTGCCAGTCCAACTTGTCAAAGGCCTTTTCAGCATCCAGGAAGATAAGAGCCGCCGGGATTTGATTATTTTTATCCAGATATTCCAGCAAATTTACAATTTGTCTGACATTATTCTTCATATATCTACCATTTATAAATCCAGACTGATCCACATGAATAATCCATTTCAATACTTGCATTAGTCTATTAGCCAGAATTTTTGCAAAAATCTTATAATCCGTATTCAATAAAGATATTGGCCTATAATTTTTAGGCTGAGTCAAATCTTGATCCTCTTTTGGTATAAGTGAAATAAATGCACACCTCCAAGATGGTGGTACTTCTTCTCCTAACAAAATACTATTAAAAAGACATCTCAAAGGTTCTAACATTTCTTCAGACAACATTTTATAATAAATTGCCGTTAGCCCATCTGTACCAGGGGCCTTACCAACCTTCAATTGTTTAATTACCTCTATGATCTCATCCAGCACAATCGGACAATTCATCATTCCTTTTTGATCATCTGAAAGTCTAGGAAAATTTACTTGTTGGAGATAACTATCTATTTCAAAAGTTTGTATATTCTCAGAGGCATATAATTTTGAGAAGTATTCCGAAAAAGCCTTTTTAATCAAATCTTGCTGAAAAACCTCTTTATCTTTATAATTTATTTTCTCAATAATTCTTTGTTTTTGTTTCTTTCGTAATTGATAAGCTAACCACCTTCCAGGTTTGTCTGCATTACAGAATGTATTATGTTTCATGTATCTCAAGTTAACTGCCATTTGATCGGCCAGTAACATATTAAATTGTTCTTTCAGCATTGCGATAGATACCTTTAAGTTATTATCCATTGGATTTAAGGAGAAAGCTCTCTCTTTTATTTTTATCTCTTGTTCCAGATCCCTATGCCTTTGTAACTGCTTTCGCCTATGGGCAGTATTCATTGAAATTAAAGCACCTCTCATAAATGCTTTGCTTGCATCCCATACCATTGATATAGAGGTGCCTTTATTCATATTCAACATAAAAAAGTCTTTTAAGTGATCTTTAAGTTTCTGTACATTAGTTTCATATTTTAATAAATTCTCATTTAATCTCCAAGTCCTTTTACTTCCACCATCAATTAAAAATTCCATCCATACAGGACTATGATCTGATAAGGTCCTAGGAAAAATCTTCACTTTTTTAACCTTAGGGATTA
>NW_015406708.1:0-2443 GCF_001527695.2 Protobothrops mucrosquamatus
AGATAGATAGATAGATAGATAGATAGATAGATAGATAGATAGATAGATAGATAGATAGAAGGTAGGTAGGTAGGTAGGTAGGTAGGTAGGTAGGTAGATAGACAGACAGACAGACAGACAGACATGGATAGATATGGATGGATGGATAAAAAAAGATAGATAGGTAGGTAGGTAGACAGACAGACAGACATGGATAGATATGGATGGATGGATAAAAACAGATAGATAGATAGATAGATAGATAGATAGATAGATAGATAGATAGATAGATAGATAGATAATAGAAATAGATAGATAGATAGATAGGTAGATAGATAGATAGATAGATAGATAGATAGATAGATAGATAGATAGATAGATAGATAGATAGATAGATAGATAGATAGATAGATAGATAGATAGATAGATAGATAGATAGATGGATAATAGAGATAGATAGATAGATAGATAGATAGATAGATAGATAGATAGATAGATAGATAGATAGATAGATAGATAGATAGATAGATAGATAGATAGATAGATAGATAGATAATAGAAATAGATAGATAGGTAGGTAGGTAGGTAGGCAGGCAGGCAGGCAGGCAGGCAGGCAGACATGGATAGATATGGATGGATGGATAAAAACAGATAGAGATAGATAGATAGACAGATAGACAGATAGATAGATAGATAGATAGATAGATAGATAGATAGATAGATAGATAGATAGATAGATAGATAGATAGATAGATAGATATGGATGGATAGAAAGAGAGAGAGAGAGAGAGAGAGAGAGAGGGAGAGAGAGGGAGAGAGAGAGATAGAATGGAATTCTTTTATTGGCCAAGTGGGATTAGACACCCAAGGAATTTGTCTCGGGTGCAGAAGAGACAACATTCAGGGATAGTTCATAGGATACTAAATAAGCAACCAACAGAAATCATACTAGGATACTAAATAAAACAATATTAATCGCAAGATACAAGCAACAAAGGTGTTGTTGTAAATTTTGAAGGATCGTCATATTATGTTTGGCATGCGGAAACTTGGTTTTGGATCCCAGTGGCATAAATATGAGAGGAGGAGGAGGAGGAGGAGGAGGAGGAGGAGGAGAGGAGGAGAAGGAGAAGAGAAAAAAAACCATCTGGAATTAAGGAGAAACTTCCTGAGGGTGAGGTCAATTAACCAGTGGAACAACCTGCCTCCAGAAATCGTGGGCGCTCCATCACTGGAGATTTTTAATAAGAGGCTAGACAGTCACTTGTCTGAGATGGTATAGGTTCTCCTGCTTGAGCAGGGGGCTGGACTAGAAGACCTCCAAGGTCCCTTCCAGCTCTGTTCTATTCAAATCGGATGAATATTTTCGATTACAGGTCCTCAACTTTGGACCTCAGCGGGAAGCAGAATTTTCATTGCCAAGCAAGGTGACTGCTAAGTAAGTCATGCCTGATTTTACAACTGTTATTTGCTACGGTTGTTAAGCGAATCACATGGTCGTTAAGTGAATCCAGCTCCCCGCATTGATTTTGTTTGTCTGAAGCAGGCTGGGAAGGTTACAAACGGTGATCCCGTGTCCCCGGGACAGTGCAATTGTCATAAATGGCCCGGTGCCTGGAGGCCGTACGGGTCTGGATGGGGAGAAACAGACTCAGACTCAACCCTTCCAAGACTGAGTGGCTGTGGTTGCCGGCTCCCAGGTATGGTCAGCTGACTCCGTCGCTGACTATAGGGGGCGAATCTTTGGCTCCCTCGGAGAGGGTGCGCAATCTGGGTGTCCTCCTGGATCCACGGCTGACACTAGAAGATCAGTTGGCGGCCGTGGCCAGGGGGGCGTTTTACCGGGTACGCCTGGTTCGCCAGTTGCGGCCTTTTCTGGACCGGGATGCCTTGCGCACAGTTACCCACGCTCTTGTCACCTCCCGCCTGGACTACTGCAATGCTCTCTACATGGGGCTCCCCTTGAGGAGCACTCGGAGGCTCCAGTTAGTCCAGAATGCAGCCGCGTGAGCGGTGATGGGAGTGACTTGTCGCTCCCATGTAACGCCGCTGCTGCGCGAACTGCACTGGCTACCGGTGGCTTTTCGGGTGCGCTTCAAGGTGTTGATTCTCATCTTTAAAGCGCGCCATGGCATCGGACCTGGTTATCTCCGAGACTGCCTTCTGCCACAGATTACCTCTCATCGGCCGATACGCTCCCACAGAGAGGGTCTCCTCAGGGTGCCGTCAGCCAGACAGTGCCGGCTGGCGACCCCCAGGGGGAGAGCCTTCTCTGTTGGAGCCCCCTCCCTATGGAACGAATTACCCCCAGAGATCCGGGTCATTCCGGATCTCCCCTCCTTCCGCCGCGCCCTCAAGACATGGCTATTCCAGCTAGCGGGACTGGCCTAAGGGATATTTTAATTTGATTTTAATTTGATTTTAATTTGGTTTTTAACATAATTTTAAAAAGAAACGGCAAAAA
>NW_015406709.1:0-2443 GCF_001527695.2 Protobothrops mucrosquamatus
ATAGGTCAACCCACCTAGAGGGTGCCAGGTTGGGGACGGCGTCGCTGAGGCACCGGAAGTGTTCCAATCCCCTGCCAAATGTCTTTTCCTCTCAGCCTCAGCGACCGAGGAGCTGGAGACTCGGGAGAGATGGGGAAGGCTGGAGCATGCGCACTGCTCACCTGGCTCTCTCCCCCGCGGCGGCTGCCTCTGCTTCCGCCTCTTCTTCCTTCTCGAGAAGGCGGTCCCTTTTCCGCCCCTGGCTGGCTCGGAGCCGTTCCGAGTAATCCCGCCTCGAGAGACGACAGAACTTGTTCTCTACTTCGTCTAGCAACGCATCCAGGTCGTCCGCCATCTTAGCTAAGTCTCGGCCACTCGCACGCTGGCGCGCTGTCCCATCGCCACGGTAACGAATAGTAGGCGGGGAGGAAAGCCGCGCGCATGCTGGCCACGCCCCCTAGGCGCATCATCTTTTCCAAAATCTGGTTAATAAACTGAAGAATAAAGACAAAGTGAACGATTTCCCTCTTGCTAAAAATGCGTCTGAACTGGTCTTTCCTGTCAAAAAGAAACATTCCAAAGGAACATATTTTTTTTTATCCGTAGTCGGCAGGATTCGAACCTGCGCGGGGAGACCCCAATGGATTTCTAGTCCATCGCCTTAACCACTCGGCCACGACTACAGAACGTGAAGATACTTTTTCTTGACACAACTGAGCTCGTCCTGTGTTGCGACTACACTGCAATGACGTCACATTTAACAGGCCAGGGGACAGCGGTGCGAATGTTTTCCAGGAGTCACGGAAAGGAAAAGCCTTTAGTTTTTCACAAAGAGTAATTATAAAATACTATTAACATCTTACTTTTTATTTGAATTGCTTTTGTAGGTAGTTGTTTCCAATTTTTTGCGCTTTGAGACTCTGATACTTGACTTCGTTTCCGCGGCGTTTGATTTTAAAAGAAGGCTTAAATCCCTTAGCAAATTGCATATTTGCACTTTCTTTCATTTTATTCAACTTGTTTTGAAAGAGAAGTGCAGCTAATCAAATCATCTTAAGCTTCATTGAGCTCAGTGGGGCATTTTCAAAGTTAATGCCTGCCAGTTAAATATCATTCAAGGTCTATCTACGCCTCTGCTATGGGACGTTTATGCAGAATTTGTACTAAGGGATCTAGTACAACTAATAAATGAATACCTTTAAAGGCAATATTTATCTGGCTTTGCGGTTCATAATTTTAGTAGATGTGACTTTATTTTTCTCTTTAGTCAAATTTCATGCAACACTGCCACTCACCGGCCAGATTTTTTTTCATGCTCTAAGATTATTTAATCATGTGAGTTTTAACTGATTAGTCCATCAGGTATAATAAATAAATAAACTAGCAATATCAGAAGCAATACTATAAAGTTTCATTTTCTGTCAAGTGACAAGGATTCCAAATTTAGAGTTGTAGCTTGTTTAGCCAATAAATAGTGATGAACATGTTTTAACTTAGTATAATTCATATAATAACATTTAATAATAACTTAAGTCTCTGACTTGTCTTGTAGACCAATTAAGGCATTTTATGAAACCAAGAATATGTCTCAAAGTGCAAAAAATTGGAAACAACTATCTACAAAAGCAATTCAAGTAAAAAGTAAGATGTTAATAGTATGTGGTGTATTTTGCTAACATACCACTGATCAACTGCTGAAAGAAAAATTGCCTAACATACCAACAACTCTTTTCCCTACGTAAAATTTGAAGGAAATTTGGATGCATCCCAGATGAAATTAAATACATATGAGCAACACGCCACAGTGCTTAAACTGGCCCCCTTTTTCCAGGAGAACAGTTACATGCTGATTTCTTGTCCAGACTATTATTTGCTTGTCTTTCCAGAATCACAATAATTTAATTGTGATTGTGGGCAATTTTCAAAAAAAAATATCAAAACAGAATCAGCACAGGATGTAATCTATCTGAGTTAAATGGCTTGTTCAAGCAACTTATAAAAGAAATATTAATAATGTAACATGTACTTGGGTCCTGAATTGCTCTTAGTTATGAGAGACCTGCTCAGTTCTTTAAATACAGCAAGGAGAACTACCCATCTTTCCCTTTTCATATGAATACAATTCTGATTTTTTTTTTATTTATATCCCACCTTTATTATTTTTACAAATAACTCAAGGCAGCAAACATATCCAATAGCCCTTCCTCCTCCTATTTTTCCCACAACAACTCTGTGAAGTGAATTAGGCTGTGAGACAGTTATTTATTTATTTTTTTATTTTATTTAATTTATATGCCGCCCTTCTCCCGACAGGGACTCAGGGCGGCGCACAACATATTTAAAACCAGAACATATATACAATCCCCCCCTTAAAACCGAATTAAACCGAATTTTAATGTTGCGTCTTCCGAATATTTAAAACCCAATGTAAAATCCACCCTAGGTCAGGTCCGCTTGCTGGAAG
>NW_015406710.1:0-2443 GCF_001527695.2 Protobothrops mucrosquamatus
CTGACTTTCAGGCATTTACAGTTGGCAATAAACCCAGCAGTAACCATAGCACAATGCAGGAACAACAGGCCTTAACACAAAGCAGATGTGGTGGTGCAAGATCTCGGCCTTCCTTTACTTAGTCCTTAAAGGTCTTCTGAAATCGTCAGATTTTTTCCAAGCTTTCAGGAAATTACGAATGAGCTTCAGAATTAGTGTTAAGTTAATAATAATAATAATAATAATAATAATAATAATAATAATAATAATAATAATAATAATAATAATAATAATAATACCAATAGTAATAGGCACCTTAGGTGCAATCCCAAAACAACTGGAGCACCACTTGAACACCACTGGCATTGACAAATTTGCCATTAGTCAATTGCAAAAGGCGGCCTTACTAGGAACTGCTTCCATCCTGCGACGATATTTGTAATACCATCAAACATCCACATCTGCCTATCCCAGGTCCTGGGTAAGGACTCGATAGGTAGACAAAATGCCAAATCCAGTCTGAACATCTGGCTGACTGTGTGATGATCCTAATAATAATAATAATAATAATAATAATAATAATAATAATAATAATAATAATAATAATAATAATAACAACAACAACAACAACAACAACAATGGCGAATTTGTCAATGCCAATGGTTTTCAAGTGGTGCTCCAGTTGTTTTGGGATTGCACCCAAGGCTCCTATTACTATTGGTGCTACCCTTGCTTGCCTTTGCCACAGTCTTTGTATTTCTATTTGTAGGTCTTTGCATTTTGTGATCTTCTCCAGTTCTTTCTTGTCTATTCTGCTGTCTCCAGGCACTGCCAAGCCGTCTGTCCAGACTTTTTTTGTCTTTCTTATCGACAATTGTTACAAAGTGCCAAATCCAGTCTGAACATCTGGCTGACTGTGCAATGATCCATAATAATAATAATAATAATAATAATAATAATAATAATAATAATAATAATAATAATAATAATAATAATAATAATAATAATAATATAGACAGACAGACAGACAGACAGACAGATATTACTCCCTGTCTTAAAGCAAGCAATAATAACAGAATAACAGAATTGGAAGGACCTTGAAGGCAACGGAATAACAGAGTTGGAAGGGATCTTAGAGGTCTTCTAGTCCAACCCCCCGCTCAGGCAGGAAACCCTGTACCATTTCAGACAAACAGCTGTCCAGTCTCTTCTTTAAAACTTAAAAAACTTAGAAGTAACTGAGCAGTAAACATTGCTGGCAAAAATGTTTAGCAGTCTGAGGCTTATTTGAAATAAAGCAGGATACATATACACATACACATATACACATATTATACACACATACACGTACCCTTACACTTACACTAACACACCTACTTTTACACATGTGTGTGTCTATACATGTGTGTCTCTGTGTATACTGAGAGTTTTCTAGAAAAATAATACAATCTGCTGTGCCTCCAAGTCCTTCTGTGCCTTTGTTGTCCTTGGCTGGAATGGCCAAGTAAGCATTTGTGAGCGGCAGCTGTCACAATGACTGAGTTAAAGTTTATCTAATCATTAATGCCTGAAAGCGGACCCTTTCCACTTTCCTTGGAGAATTGTTAAATCAGTGACTCCTTTCTGACCTCTTCTTTCAACTGTGAAAGGAAGTGAAAAAGGTTCGGTTTGACACTTCTCAAGAGTTCAAGTAGAATGATGGGTAGCATTTTATTTCCTCTCTATTTTTGGATGCAAAAGCAAAAGAGAAAGATAAAAAAGAGTTCTGTCTGTCTCTGTATGCGGGCGAGTGCGTGCACTCACACACATAGACACACACACACTAAACTTTCAAGCAGTGGAATTTCAATTCTTCTCTGCAGCCTAATTGTTCTGAGACAGTTGTGGCCCCGTGACCTTGAATAGAAAAATAGGACCGAGTACAGCAGAAAAAAGAAGACTATGTGATGATGCTTTAAATAAGTTGCCATATTGCAACAGACTTATTTGTTGGCAGTTGGCTTTAGTTTTTCCCTACTTAGTTACTCATATCAAAGGTATGTAATTAACATTTTCCCAGTAATGACCCAGGGGTTTTGCTTTTCCATAGATAAATTCATCTCCAGCTACATTTTGTCACTGCAACAGAACTTTCTCTTGCTTTATTTTTTAATGTAAATCTATTTGAGCATTAAAGGGTAACATTGTCCTCTGTTGGTAGCATTTGATGCCTTGTACTGAAAGATTTGCATTGGATGGGATTTGCTTATCTGTCACCATTTAAAGAGGGTGTTGTTGACTCTTAAAGCTCCAAATGGCTTAGGTCCTGATTATTTCAGAGACCACATCTCCCTGTTAATTTGATCAGATGGAGAGGTCATTTTGAAAATCTTCTCTGCTGCCAGAAACCTGGCTATCTGGAATGCAGGAGAATGCCTGCATTCCCTCTGGGAGGTGTGTTTGTCTCTACTAGTATTCAGCAAAA
>NW_015406711.1:0-2443 GCF_001527695.2 Protobothrops mucrosquamatus
ACTGGAGGGAGTGGGGTGGTGGTTATGAAGTGACAAAATGATTGAGGCACCATAACTTTTCAGAGACTTGGCAAAGCTATTTTGAGAGTCTTTTTATGTCTTTTGAATATTTTCAGAAGATACTTGGGATACACTGCTATTGAAATAACTCAAGGTAGAGAGCATATCCAACACACCTTCCTCCTATTTTTTCCACCACCACAACACTGTGAATTATATTAACATAGGAAAAAATAGACATGACTAAATTCCAATTCTCCGGACTCTTTTTTTTTTTTAAAGTGAATTTAAGGATTTCATAAGCAACACAAATTGCTACAATATATTTTTGAAGACTGCCAAGTGTGCACGTAATGATTTCTCTCCTAATAACATTTGGATGGCTTATTATTACCCAGAACTCAAGATCCTCACAATAAAGATATCCAGGAGGCCCAAATATATTAAACTGGCAGTGATTTATCTTACACTATTATTTCATCTGGGTGGAAATCCCACTCAATGGAGATTCTACTCTTTGCCTATCTGAAATGCCATAGAAAGACCAGCCTTTTGCATGCAAATCAAATGCTGTACTACTGAGCTGTAGGTCTTCTAATTTTATTCCAGTTTATCTAGTATGAATTACCTATGATCCTTAATGTAAAAACAAGCATCCCTTTCAAAATCTCTCTACAAATGACTACTTCAGAATTTACCTGCATTCACTTTAATAGTTCACTAGACAAAAGAGAAAGATGAAAAAGAGTAATGTAGAGATAACAGAGTGAGTGAGAAAACGTTCTGCCTTATTTGCTAAATTATAGCTCTGCAAATTATCCCAGGAACACTTCTCTTGAATAATTTGCAGCTTTTAAATACCTTGGCATAATTTTTCAAGCTCTGGAGCTTGGGAGGAACAATTAAAACCATTTCTGCCAGCCAGAGTTAACAACAGTGCAAGCATCCGTCATAGCTAACAACACTGCCAAGATCATTCCTTTTTCATTCCAAAGATGGCAGATGTGTATTTGCTGCCATCAAGTTATTTAAAGCTAAAACTATATTCCAAACTATATTCCACACTGGTAGGCACCTATGATAATCTGAAACCCTGTTGTTTGTTTGTTTGTTTGTTTGCAAGTGCTGTTCTCCATCCCAAGCTATGTTCAAATTGCTGTATGCATCTATGATAATCTGAAACCATTAGACATTTGTTTATTTATTTATTTGCAAGTGCTGTTCCCCATCCCAAGCTACTGTATGTTCAAATTGCTTTACACTGCATGGAAAGTGAAATGATTCCAACGGAGGGAACGGTACACATTTGTCAACCAGGCTTTACTCCTGTTTTCCAGTGGCCCACTGGTCCTGTTAACTCTCCTTGATGGTCGCTCATCAAAAGTGGAGAGGAAAACAAATCTCAGCTGACCTGTGTCATTGACCTGTCTCCTGCCCCTAGGTTTAGACAATGCTAAAGCCATAATCTGTTGAATCCAATGGATTTGGGTTTGGTGTAAGTGTTGGTCTAGAAACCAGGAGACTGTGACTTCTAGTCCTGCCTCAGTCATAAAGCTGGCTGGGTGACTTAGATCAGTCACTCTGTCTTAGCCTAACCTACCACACAGGATTGTCGGTGTGGGGAAAATAGAAGGAGGAAGGAGTATTAAGTATGTTCACTGTCTTAAGTTACTTATAAAGTAATAAACGCAGGATGAAAATCTAATAAATAGCAACTTTCATTAGCGGATTCCAATCTGGAAACCTTCTACACCCACAAACTGCATATGCAACCTTGATTGTTCAGCACACTGCACAGCCTTTCCTTCAATGCCTTTCCTTCCTGGTCTACTCTACCTCCATGATGGGATGGGAAGTACAGTAGAAGGGGCGTTGTCTTACCTGAACGCCTTTTCTCAGTACGGAGATGGAGAATCCACCGGTGGGTTTCCATTGGATGCCTGCTCCTGAGACCAAGTAGCCAAAACTTGACACGCCCCCTGTTGCTGTGAGATCCAGTCTTATTGAGGGCGAAAGCGGCTAACGATGTGTTCGGTATTGGCTCTCTAACTCCTAATAATGGCCTAACTGACCTAAGGGTGGGCGTGGATTCTCCATCTCCGTACTGAGAAAAGGCGTTCAGGTAAGACAACGCCCCTTCTCCAGTACAGGAGATGGAGAATCCACCGGTGGGACATACCAAAGCCTCACTGTCCCAACGGGTGGGAATCAGATAAGGCCGAATCCGTGGTCCCCGCAATCACTTGTTGGAGCACCCTTCTACCGAAGGAGGCGTCAGCCGAGGCGAAGCGATCGATTTTATAATGGCGCACGAACGGGGAAGGTGAAGACCATGTCGCAGCTCTGCAAACTTCCTCGATGGAGGCCTGAGTGGCCCACGCCGCAGATGTCGCAGCGCTGCGAGTGGAGTGCGCCGTGATACGACCTGGAACCGGCAGGGAGG
>NW_015406712.1:0-2443 GCF_001527695.2 Protobothrops mucrosquamatus
ATTGCTGATTAGAAGAAACACCCATTTCAGAAAATGGGATCTATTTTTAGGCAGTGACAACGTCCTGAGAATCTTGGCTTGCAACATGAACTTCGTCACACAGTACAACTGTTTAATCTAGACATGTTTTCACAAAATAGTGAGGTTTTGAAATGATTACTTATTAAGGGAGGCAGGGAAGTTTCCCTGAAATGTTAAACCTGAGTAGTTGTTTATTCCAGATGCTTTTTCCTTAGCTGTTCTGTTAATCAAATATGACGGTGGTCACAGGGCAGTTGATGGTAGTGTTATCTACATTAGATACTGTAATAAGTGCAGTATTTTTTTAAGTTTTTGAAAATGTCACGTGGAAATATATTGTTTTCTGACTCTGTCTGTATCTATCTTCAGAAACTGGCCTTTTGAACATGTCACATTCACTTAGTGATTACTAACTACTTATATAACATTTAGATGCTATTTGTGACCAGAACTGTTGTCATATTTATCTGTCAAATTCATCTAGCCATCCATTTCACAACAAGTGACTCTAGATGGTATACCAGAAAGCAAAAAACAGTGAATTAATAAATACTAATTCATTATTATTATAATTATTAAAAACATTTTTAAAAACAAGACAAAAAAGGACTATTATGTAAACACATATTAATAATACTAGAACCACCTTAATAATTTACCAGTCCTCTAGGGACCCCAGATCTGATGACACCACCAGGTTTTGAGGGACCTTTGGATGCATTTATAGTATAGGAAGTATAGACATGGCCATAATTGGGACTGGAACTTCCATTATTAAGTGAGTCACACCTGATTTATGACTTTTTCCCATGGTCGTTACGTGAATCATAGTCATTAAGTGAATCTGGTTCCCCCATTGACTTTGCTTGTTGGAAGTCTGCAGGGAAAGACATAAATGGCAATCACCTGACCCCCACAATGCTGCAATCATCTTAAATCATAATTACATGCAAGTTGCCAAGGGCCCAAATTTGATCACATAATTTTACTGATGGTCATAAGTACAAAGACCAGTCATAGATCACTTTTTTCAGCACCGTAACTTTGAATGGTCGGTTAACTGAATGGTCATAAGTCAAGGACTACCTACAAAAAATAGTCCTGACATTCACGTATTCTTTTTACGACCCTATAGTCCAGACATGTCAAACTTGTGATGTCACGTGACTTCGCGCGACATATCGGAACTTTTTCCCCATTGCCGGCAATGGGGTGGGCGCAGTTTCGGTGTGACGCATCCGGCCCATAGGCCGGCAGTTTGACACCCCTGCTGTAGTCCCTATTCAGGGTAGAATTGGGGCAACTGGCTGGATTCTCCTTCTGATGCCTATGTGGAGTTCACAGCAAAAAAAATTTTTTTGAGTTCTAGGAAAGAAACATCTGCCACTACTTAGGATTGAACTCTCAACCTTCTGCGTGGGAGGTGAGCATCCTCAAGACTAGGCCATCGCTCAATTCACATTGCCATGCATACAAAATCATAAATTTATTTGGCATGCTAAAAAAATGTTTCAATAATCTTAGGAACTAGGAGACATCATAAAATGTTGCAAATGTTACTTTCCTGAGACAGAAATTTATTCATGGTTCAACTGTGCAAAGTCAAAAGGAAGAATAGTTTTAAACCTTTTATCAGCTGTTCTTTAACAAAGTTTCATCACATAGTAGCAAGTGAAAAATCTCTTGATCTTTGTTTTAGGAGCATAGATCAGTGGCAGCCCTGCTTTATTTTCTTCCTCCAGTTTACTTTTCTGAGTCTCTAATTTACAAGGAGCTCATGCTGCATAAACCTTCAGATATTGAAGAACCTGACTCATACGTTCTTGTAAATTGTCAAGCTTTTGGTAAAATACAGCAACTTCCCTTTGAATGCTCTGCTGACAGTTCTTGAGCAGTTTATCAACCTTCTCATGTAAAGCTCCTTGGTTACAATCACAGGTTGTCCACTTCATTCTTTATCATACAAATCAACTCCTGATTTATCATCTTTACATTTTTTAGCCCAGAGATGCCCAGTACTTACATCAATACAGTCATCACCAGAAACAACCTGCATATGGTAATGAATTTCAATTGGAGGGACTCCTTTGGCAGTCAAAAATTCAATCACGGACCTTTGTTTAAAGCACACGGTTTATTTATTTATTTATTTATTTAACAGGATTTATATGCCGCCCTTCTCCCCATGGGACTCAGGGCGGCTCACAGCGTATTAAAACATCATACAAAAAATTTCCCCTACTAAAAACCAATTAAAACCCAAATATTGGTAGCTGTGGCTCTTTAAAATCGTTAAAAATTGTCCCTATTTAAAACTCATCCTAGGTCAGGCCCGCTTGTTGAAAAAGCCATGTCTTGAGGGCGCGGCGGAAGGTTAAGAGATCCGGAATCGTCCGGATCTCGGGGGGTAGTTCGTTCCAGA
>NW_015406713.1:0-2442 GCF_001527695.2 Protobothrops mucrosquamatus
CATATTGCCCCCAACAATCTGGGTCCTAACTTTACCGACCTCAGAAGGCTGAGTCAACCTTGAGCCAGTGAGATTCGAACTTCTGGCAGTCAGCAGAATTAGCCTACAATACTGCATTCTAGCCATGGTGCCACCACAGCTCTGAAGATGAACATTGTGTGAACTAAAGTGTTTGGGTAACTTAGTAGGGGACAGTTACATTAACCAAGACCTGCAAACATTGGGTGGGCACTCAAAGGAAGTAAAGATATGCTACCAACTAATAGCTGTCTGTATTTTTGCAGTCTAGATATGGCAGCCCTAATTAAAAGTGAGCTAGTGTGTAGGGCGAGCACAATCTAAGACAGAGGAATATATTCTGAGACCTGAAGAAAAACTACTCTGAATGAGAGTTTCTCTTTCTACAGAAATTAAGACATTCTTTTATTAGGTGACACTTGCCTTGCCATGGTTGTTTCTAATGTTCAGACGACACATTTACCAGGCTCAATTTATCTCTTAGTCAACTCAGTAACCTGGTATTGCACAGCAGATAAAATTATAAGCTAACTACAAAGAAGTTGTTTTAAAATAAGATTAAATGAACATGTCAGTGATTAGTAGCCAAGATAGGTGCTAAATGGGGTATCTTGGATTTTAAAGGTAATATTTTTCCAGAGGTATTAACTGCAGCATGTAACTGGGGAAGGATATCAAATGGGATGCACCCTCGATCTGATGCAGCAGGACTCTTGTGTTCTACTTCACTTGAACAGAGAAATAAAAAGCAGACAAAGTGGACCCCTCACTGTGTAGACCTTTTGATAGATTGTGGCTTCCCAGAAATTTTCATGAGCATGTTTGCAGTTGACTGTAGGACTCACTGCTGTTTGGCCAGTGCACACCAGGTACTTCTCTTAAAAATTAACTGCACTAAGGCAAAGGTTAGGCAGCAGCATGTAGTGGCTTGTATGCTGTGTGTGTATCTGTTGTGTGACTTTATCTGCATGAGGTGGAATGTCTCCAGCATCATGTGAGCAGATTGCATCATTCAAACTGCTTAGAGCCTGTTGCTTTCCGAGTCTGGGGAATTTGTACAGTGGGAAGTAGCTTCTTTTTGCTGACGGCCGATCTTTTGCTGTCTTTTGTTCTTCCTCGTTTTGCATATTCCTTTTTGGCGGAAGGGGAGAGAGAGCCACTCAAATAGGTGGCATTCAAATGCTGCTGATAAATAAATGATTAATAAATAAAATGATGGCTGTCACAATGCAAACTCTCTCCAATGATATTTGTGTCACGTGAAGAAATGTACATCAAGACATAACATTTTTTGTTATTTTTTTCATCACCTCTGCACCTATCTAAGCATTATTTAAATGATGAATTCAGCTACCCATGGTTGACCTTGGTCAGTAGCAGTAGCTGGGAAACCATTTGTATCATGCAGGCCAACCTCTATGCCTGTCGTTTCATGACTTAGATGCTCTTTCTGCCTCTAAGCCAATGACTTTTAAGCGGTGGGGTAGACTGCAAAGAAGGGTATGCAGTGGTGAGTGGTGGTTATGGAGTGGTAAGGTGGGCAGTTTCTCCTGTGCGACAACTCTTGCCATAACCTTCCTCCTGGTTTCTTAGTTCTCTGCTTAGTTATCCGCATGGCAGCTTGATACCTTTACACAAGGCCTTTTAAATCAGGTTCTCTTTTCTAGTTCTCTTACTGTGGAGTACATGTAGTGAGATAATTACACAAATGGGCAAGGAGGGGAGCAAGAATGCTGAGTCCTTCACTCGACTGGAAGAACCACTGATCAATTCATAGAGAGGATGAAGCATGTAAGGACAGTAGCTAAGACAGTGGACAAATTTATTCTGAAGGTTTATCAGGAATGCAAGCGGGTGTATGGAAGTGCTCTCTGATTTCTGAACTTCGGGAAAAAATTTGCATGGGCAGTCAAACAGGTAAAAGAATTAGCAAAGTCAGCCTCACTTTTTCCCTGTCATATTTCCTGTTTGAGGTCTCCTGACCATTTGCCCTCTCCAAATGAGTCATTATCTTGCTCAAACAATATCTAGAGTCAGGAGGGTTTTCTCATAAAGTGCAAATTTAAGAGAACAACTTTGTAGATCAACAGAAGGTAGAAAAAGTAAGTGACTCATGGTCTGCTATTACCATGTTATTATACTTGCTTTATAAAAGGGAAGACTAAATAAGCAGCATATGATTTGGAGTTTTTTTTTAAAGTTAGATAGTAGGACAAAATATATAGTAAACTCAGGGCTTTTTTTCAGCCGGAACGCGGCGGAACCGCGTTCCGGCACCTTTTTCCGGGCCGGCCGCACCGGAAATAGCCCCTCCCACACCGGAAATAGCCCCTCCCAAATTTTACTTGCATTCCTGTTCTCTAAAGGGGCGGTCCTAGGGTTTGATGAGGGCGTGGCCAGGTTTGAGTTCCGCCACCTTTTCTC
>NW_015406714.1:0-2442 GCF_001527695.2 Protobothrops mucrosquamatus
TCAGGTCTTTGAGAACAGTGAATTGTTTCCTTCTTGGTTTAGCCCAAGGCTGTTGGGAGAATTTAAATAGCAGCCTGTTTTAAATTCACAACCCCCCCCCCTCTTCTCAAGGTCAGTGCGTCTTCCTGCTTTGCAAGCATCTTCCTCTTTGCTCAACATTGATTTTTCCACCAGTGTTGAAAGAGTCCGGCCATCTGCTGTTCTGTGATCTGGAGACTGCGAAAAAGAGTATTTTTTTCTGTCCGGTCCGAAGGAAGGAAAGGAAAGCAGGAAATCACACACACCCTCCCCAAATGAGGATAATATCTCATCAAGGTCTACCTGCATATTTGGGCCTCCCCACTGGTATAAAATCAAATCTCACAATGGCTTTTTTGCTGATGTACAAATTCAACCCTTCGCAGTTCATTTTATTTATTAAATTTATGTCTCCCCTATCTCATTGTCGGAGTGACTTTGCTTGGCTTACAAAATCATAGTTACCGCTTAGTACACTCTGCAAATCCAGCCACTTGGGGCTTATTCAATAAACCAGGATGAAGCAATGGCTTAATTTAGTGCCTCAAGCCAGGTGGTTACAAGCTGAGGCAAAGAGGGGACTGTAGACTTGGAGACAAGGCTGGATGCTCACGGTTGGAAAACAGTTCCACAAAAACCGCTTCTGCTTATTAATTGTTGATCTCATCGATTAAAGGAAAATGGATACAAAGGAAAAGTTTTTACTTTTGAAAAGAACCTGCAGATAGTCCTGGACTTACAACCACAAACGAGCCCAAAATTTCCATTGCTAAGCAGGGTGGTTGTTAAACGAGCTTTGCCCCATTTTGCCACCTTTTTAGCTACAGTTGTCCTGCAGTTGTAAGAGAATCCTGCGGTCATTAAGTGAATCCGGCTTCCCCCCCGAACTTTGCTTGTTGGAAGGTTACCAAAGGTGATCACGTGACCCCTCCAAAACACTGCAACCGTCATAAGTACATGCCAGTTGCCAAGCGTCTGAATTTGGATCATGTGACCACAGGGAGGCTGCAACGGTCCTAAGTGTGAAAAACGGTCCTAAGTCGCTTTTTTCAGTGCCGTTGTAACGTCAAACGGTCACTAAGCAAACAGTTACAAGTCGAGGACTACTTATACATAACATAGGAGAAAATTGGCCCCAGAAACGTACTCCGAGACAGCGTTCGAATTCCAGCACTTCCCCAAGGCCCCAGGACCCTGTGTTCACTGGCAGGCAGCTGGCATCTAAATACACATTACCGGCCCCTTAATGGCCTTGCTTGGGGAGACCAAGAAAATCCCGGAAGCTAATGATTTAAATGCTGGGAATTAAGGCTTGTCATATTACCGGGGTGGGTTGTGTTAGCCTCCCTGTGGAGGTCGGGAGGGGAATAGACTCTGCTCAGGTGTGTAACGTGATAGCTGGGCACAAGAAGGGGGGGGGGTCCTGGGTTTCCAGCTGGTGGTTTAACCACATTCTTCCCTGAATAACTCAGGAGCTCTCCTCCCGTGGCTGCTTTGCCCACCCATGATTGTAACAGGGAGTCCTTGACTTACGGCCAGAATTGAACCGTTGCTAAGTGAGAAATTTGTCATACATGAGTTTTGCCCCATTTGACGGCCTTTCTCGCCACAGCTGTTAAGTGAATCAGTGGAACACGGTTGTTAAGTGAATCTGGCTTTGCTTGCCAGGTCGCAAAAGGGGATCGCACTGACCCCGGGACACTGCGACCGTCGTAAATGTGAGTCAGTTGCCAAACAACCGAATCTAAAACCGTGTGGCCCCAGGGAGGCTGCAACGGTGGTGTGAAAAGGGGTAACTTTTCTCAGTGCCACTGTAACTTTGAAGAGCCCCTAAATGAGCTGTTGTTAAGTCGAGGACTACCTGTATCCGTGACACCTGCCCATCAAACAGTCCATCTCTGAGTGCAATGGCCCTTCACGTGCTAGTGCAATAAGCCAAACTGCATCTTCCTGGGATGCCAGATCTGGGATCTAAGCCAGAGAGAAGCATATTTCTCAACCTCGGCCACTTTTAAGACACGTGGACTTCAACTCCCAGAATTCCCCAGCCGGCTAAAGTCCACCCAACTTAAAGGGGCAAGGCTCCTAGGTGTGTACTTGGACAGGGCTCCTGTCTAAGGTCTGTAGAGCAAAGGAAAGCAGAAGTGCAGTAAGAGCATTAACCACCATCCTGGTTTCACTAAGCGACCAATTCATTTAATGACGGAGTTGTCGGTCCAATTGTGGTTGCTAAACGAGGCTGACTGTAAGTGGTTCCTGCTGACTCTATATATGATCTTCTGAACCCTGGACCCGCTCCTTTGGAATTAAAGTCTAGGGCAGGGGTAGGCAACCTTGGCTCTTTTATGACTCGTGGACTTCAACTCCCAGAATTCCTGAGCCAGCACAGCTGGCTCAGGAATTCTGGGAGTTGAAGTCCACGAG
>NW_015406715.1:0-2442 GCF_001527695.2 Protobothrops mucrosquamatus
GGATGCTCACTTATACAGTAGACTCTCAAAGAACAGAATTTCCCAAGCAAATCTCCAAGGGGAGCCTCCTTGCCATCTGCTAAGATTGCTGAGAGGCCTCCCCTGGAGGGTCCCCTCCCCACAATCTCTTATCCAGCCCCCCAGACTCACCTTTCTTGCTCTTCAGGTAGAGGGAAAGCCCCATGGTGAAGAAGATCACCCCGATCACGGCTGCAACGATCCCCGTCCAGAGTTTGCTCTTGGCAGAGTTGGAGGTACGGGGCTCTGGGGAAGGAGAAGGAGCCTCCCCTAAGTAGGAAGATCAGGGCCAGCTACCCCCCCCCCCAGGAGGGTCCATGCCAGCTCCCTGGACAGGGAGGGTCCCTCCCCCCTTCTCAGGGCAGAAAGGGGGCCCCAGACCAGGAGGAGATGGAGGAGAGGGGCTCACCCCATTGGACGATGATGGGGGCCTCCAGGCTGGCATGCTCCACCTGGCAGGTGTAGACGTCCCCCCGCTGGGGCTGGGTCTCCAGCATCACCTGGAGCTGGTAGGTCCAGTCTCCATTCTGGAGCTCCTCCCCGAAGGCCACGCCCTCCTCTTCCGGCCGCCCGTTCTTCAGCCACCGGACCTCGATCTCCACGGGGTAGAAGCCCCTCGCGGTGCAGAGGAGGATGGTGTAGGGGGAAGCGGGATCCAGCTTGGTGGGGGAGATGGAGACGGTGGGCTTGGCTGGAGGGGAGGAGGGACATGGGGGAGACACAGGAGGGGCCAGAACAGGAGGCCAAGTTGGTTAGTTCAGGCCTAGATCCCTTTTCACTCCTGAAAATATTATTTGTTTTAAGTCATTTCCAAACCAAATTGCAGCATGAAATTAAATGGGACCCTGAAAGATGGAAAAACATAAATCATTCCTGGTTGGGATCAGTTTCCATCATCAAATTGCACAAGTCCAACAGGTATAAATACCCCCATGAGAAAGGGGGAGATAGGAGAGGCTATAAAAGGAGGCAGTTTGGGCCGGGAGAAGAAGAGAGAGAAAAAGAAGCAGCCTTGGGAGGAGGAGGAGTCAGCTCTAGCTTCACGGAATGGAAAGGAGGAGGAGGGTGGGGGGAGAGGAGAGGAAATCAAGCAGGCCGGCCACAAGTGGATCTACAACTTCTGTGGCAGCCGCCTGTGCTGGCAGCAACCAAGAGGCAAGGAACGAAGGGAGGAGGGTTTGCCCTCCATGAGGAATGAAGAAAGGCAGCAATGAAGAAAGGCAGCAATGAAGAAAGGCAGCACCGGCTGGAGGTGAATCACGGAGGGAGATGGAGAGTGGAAGGATTCTTATGTGCTTTTGTGACTTTGAAGTTCTGGGATTTGTGCAATGGGGGCTTTGTGGTCTTAAGGAGTGTTTGGCAATTTCTATTTGGCTGATGGCTGATGTCTCAGGTTAGCTTCTACTGCTCTGCTACTGTTAGCTGTAAGTTTTGCTGCAAGGGATTTTGAAGTATTTTTCTCCTGAATGGATTTTGCCTGTAGCATTCCTTTACTTAGGAATGGAGCCATTTGGGGAGGCTGCCTTAGCCAGCAGCCATACTTACTACATTTATTTTTCTTCCTTAAGTGCCCACTGCGCTCCTTAACTTTCCTTTCTAGCCAGTAGCTAATTCTTAAAGGGGAATGCGCCTTATTAAGCTAGTTCCCTCAATGGCTTGTCTTTTCGTTCTCTGGAGGCTTTTCCTTGTTCAATGAATATATGGAAGAGGGGAAATATTGGGGGGGTTCAAATTCTTCCTTCAGAAGGAGATGGGAATGAGAAAGAGGGAGGCAGGGAAGGAGGGAGGGAGGGAAGGAAGTCCCACCTTAGCACTTGACCACCAGCAGCCCTGCCAATGACTTTGCTTGCCAAAAGGTTGCAGAAGGGGATCACATGACCCTGGGACACTGTGACCATCATAAATATGAATCCGTTGCCAAGCATCCAAATATAAATCTCATGACCCTGGGCATGCTCCAATGGTCATAAGTGTGAAAAGTGGTCATAAGTTATTTCAGTATAATTGCAACTTTAAACAGGTTTTTTTTTGGTCATCAAGTGTTTGACACCTTGCTAGGTGGTACTAGAATATTCCCATATATGCTAAAAGTGGTACAGTCGGAGAAAAGGTTGAAAAGCCCTGGCTTACAGCATTAAAACATTAAAATCCTAACAGATAAATATTTCTACAGCAATCAAAATGGAATTCCCAGTTAAGATAAAATTATAGTTGAAAGAGGGGGAGGAACAGGACGTGTGAGGGGGGGGGGATTGCCTCTTAATTCAACAACTACCTCCAGTGTGAGGCTCCCCATTGGGCCCCCCTGATTTTGAGCCAGATTTCGTCTAATCTGTACTTTGGCTTTTTTCCTGCCTAGGTCCCCCCCCCCCATCCTCTCCCTGCAGCCTTCTGGCCTCCCTCCCATCCCCATTTCCCCCCCCC
>NW_015406716.1:0-2442 GCF_001527695.2 Protobothrops mucrosquamatus
GATGGATGATGTGCCAAAAAAGATGTTGAGACTATAGAAAAGAGTGCAGAGAAGAACAACAAAGATGATTACGGATCTGCAGGCTAGAACATATGATGAACAGTGCAGGAATTGGGTATGTCTAGTCTAACAAAGAGAAGGATTAGGGGTAACATGATATTTCAATATTTGAGAGGCTGTCACAAAGTAGAGGGGGGGGGCAACCTATTTTCCAAAGCACCGACAAGAAGTAACAGATTGAAACTTGTCAAAGACCAATCCAATCTTGAACTAAGGAGAAACTTCCTGACAGTGAGAACAATTGATCTTGCTTCCAAAAGTTGTGGATGCTTCAACACTGGAATTTTTTAAGAAGAGTTTGGACAGTCATTTGTCCAGAATGGTATAGTGTCCCCTGCTTGGGCAAGGGATTGGACCTCCAAGGTCCCTTCCAACTCTGTTATTCTATATTTTGTTTTCTGCCATCAAGTCAGGGTCAGCTCTTAGCAACCACATAGATCAGGGGTCTTCAAACTTGGCCCTTTTATGACTTGTGGACTTCAACTCCCAGAATTCCTCAGCCAGCGTGCCTGGCTGAGGAATTCTGGGAGTTGAAGTCCACAAGTCATAAAAGGGCCAAGTTTGAAGACCCCTGACATAGATAGACCTATTCCACAATTATCTATCTTAACCTGGCCCTTCAAATCTTCCATAGGGGCAACCATTGCTATTGCAATTGAATCTATCCACCTTGATGTCCATCATCCTCTTCTTCTCTTTATATCTACTGATTTGCTTTAAAGATTTAAAACCAAGAAATCTAGAACAGTACTTAGCCCTTAGACTTATATACGGCTTCACAGTGCTTTATAGCATTTTCTAAGTTCTTTGATGCTGGAGGAACAGACCTGAAAAGATGCATACAGTCAGTCCACAGGTCACATGGAAAGCCTTGCTCTTATCTAACAGCCTCCTAGCTTTTCGGCTGGGCAACTGCAAAAAAAAGAAAGAAAGAAAGAATGCAAAGTTGTCTCTTAACAGTTTTTCCTCAAAAGATTTCATTTGGGGGTAACAATGAACACTGAGATATGTAAATAAAACACAGCACAAAGTTCTAGGGATCGCCCCATTTTAAGCGACAGACCGATCACATCAATTATAAAGCCAGCAAAATCCAAATACAATAAAACCTACTTATTATATCTGTATACCACCACAATCCTAAAACAGTGAAGCCATTGCCACTTAAAATGCATTACAAACTGTCAATCACAGCCACGCCGCCCTATTATAGACTAACACAGGTAGTCCTTGACTTATAACGGTAACGGAGCTTGCCGTTACATCAGTCATAAAGCGGCTCATCATGAGACTTACTCAATTTTATGACCTTTTTGTGGCAGTGGCCACTAAGCAAATCCATGGTCATGAAGGGAATGCCATGGTCATTAAGCTAACCCAGGGGTGTGGCTGAGGAATTCTGGGAGTTGAAGTCCACAAGTCTTAAAGTTGCCAAGTTTGAAGACCCCTGAGCTAACCAATTGTGGACTATGGCTCATTTTTGCAGAAAACCACAAGCAAGCGCTGGTTTTCATCAAAAAAATGTTGTAAATCATGGTCAGGTGCCCGTGGGATGCACCCAACATCTGTAAATGCAGGCCAGCTGTTGAAATGAAATGTGATTGCATTGGGGGGGGAGGGCAGCCATCAGAATGTCAGAACTGGATTGTAAGTAATTTGGGAGGGTCTGTCCTAACTCAGAATGGTTGCTAAGTGAGCAGGCATAAGTCAAGGACTACCTATACCCCTTATGCCAGGGGTCTTCAAACTTGGCCCTTTTATGACTTGTGGACTTCAACTCCCAGAATTCCTCAGCCGGGCACGCTGGCTGAGGAATTCTGGGAGTTGAAGTCCACAAGTCATGAAGGGCCATAGTTCCACCATTGCTGGCTGAGGAATTCTGGGAGTTGAAGTCCACAAATCATAAAAGGGCCAAGTTTGAAGACCCCTGCCTTATGCTCTTACCGAAGACTCCTCTTACCTTCTGGGAGCCACGAAGCAGCGCCAGGAGAACCCGACAGACGGGCAGCAGGACCAGGCTGCAGTTGAGATTAAGAACAGCAGCTGAGGCTCGGCTGAGGCACAACCCTAGCTGAACAGAAGTGAAAAGGGGTTAGGATCCCAACCTCCAAAATATTCTGATCTGAAACAAACATGCGTTGGGATGGTACTGGCTGCTAATGGGTTCACTTTACGTCATTGTAATTAATTTTTTTTATTGGATTTTTCTTAACCGTGGATGTTTTCACATGTTAGTGAAGGTATTATGAGAATGTCATATCACCAGGGATTCCCCAAGAAGGAAGTGTTGTGTACATCTGATAGTCCGACAGACAGAGACAAACAGTGAGCCAGTTTGGTCTAGTCCAGGGGTAAGCAACCTCGGCTCTTTTATGACTCGTG
>NW_015406717.1:0-2344 GCF_001527695.2 Protobothrops mucrosquamatus
TCTATTCTATTCTATTCTATTCTATTCTATTCTATTCTATTCTATTCTCTATATTCTATTCTATTCTCTATATTCTATATTCTATATTCTATATTCTATATTCTATTCTATTCTATTCTATTCTATTCTATTCTATTCTATTCTATTCTATTCTATTCTATTCCATTCCATTCCATTCCATTCCATTCTATTCTATTCTATTCTATTCTATTCTATTTTTTCCTGTTGTTCTGTTCTATTCTATTCTATTCTATTCTATTCTATTCTATTCTATTCTATTCTATTCTATTCTATTCTATTCTATTCTATTCCATTCCATTCCATTCCATTCCATTCCATTCCATTCCATTCTATTCTATTCTATTCTATTCTATTCTATTCTATTCTATTCTATTCTATTCTATTCTATTCTATTCTATTCTATTCTATTCTCTATATTCCATATTCTATTCTATTCTATTCTATTCTATTCTATTCTATTCTATTCTATTCTATTCTATTCTATTCTATAAGCTCTCTTCCTAGAGGGCCACAGCTGCTGAATCTAGTTCATGTACATCTTCATCCCATTAGAGACATTTTGAATGTATTAAACATCCCATTTTTCCCCCAGCCACCAGGATATTATCCTTCAGGCATTACAAGCTTCTTCTTCTCAAATGTGATGATTCAGGCTGTTGCACGGCAAGGAGAATGGGATTTCGTCAATCAAGGCTGAAAGTGCACTTGCTTACTAAGATAAGAATGTGCATTGTAAAGTCTCTTGATTTATTGCAAGGCGCAGCGAGATGCAGGAAGACAGCTTGCTTAGCAAATACCAGATAAATGGTAATCATCTACTCCAGGGGATATTAACAATAGGGCTAAGAGGCCAAGTTGGCTCAAGGGGGTTTTGTGTGTGTGTGTGCGTGCGTGTCTATTTGCAGTCTACACAAATCAAAACTCTAAAATCCTTGGTTCTCAGCCTACGCTATGCAATAGGAATTCAGTGATGGACTCTTGACCAGGATGCAGGTTTCCCCCACTTTCGAATCTCACTTTATTCTGAACCTACAGCACTAATAACTAGGGATCCTTATTATCTGCAGACACTGACCTGATCTGTTTTTAATCTTAATTTAATATATTGTCTCCTATATAGTTGACATTGTATTTAAACTAAATTTGTCTATCCGTGATTGCATGACCTCTGTAGATGCCATACACAAAATAAATAAAATAAAAGCTGATCAATGTGTTACAGTGTTGAAAAACGATATGCACCTTGAGTCTTGTCTGATCATAACTGGTCCTGTTAGGTAGTAATTAAAAGGTACCTGATGCTAGGTTCTCCTGCTTGAACAGGGGGCTGGATTAGAAGACCTGCAAGGTCCCTTCCAGCTTTATTCTATTCAGCCATCAGAATTTTGAATCTGGGTGGTAATCCCCCCCTTTTTTTGATCTGTCATAAGTTTGGTTGCTAAGCAACCGATCATAAAGGACCACCTCTAATTGGATCTGGTGTAATCCACTTTCCACTGAGCCTCTTCCTCTTTGAATCCACAGCCTTTATAGCTGGAACCTTCCCTTTTTCTGCCATGAGTGGCATTTAGCTCTCTCTCTCTCTCTCTGCCAATTAACACTTGCATGACAACAACCCCAGCCTTTGTTAAGCACCAAATACCGGTTGCAGCCAATGCTTCATAAATTTAGGGGATATTATTAAATTTAGACTGCTAATTACCCCTTCTGTGAATTCTGCAGCCTTTTGCATGCAAGCAGATAATAACAATGTCTTGTTTTTAATTAGCTCCAAGCATTTGCTCTTTATAGGGCATTATTGCAAGGCCATTTATATTGCAACATAAATCAGGTATCCTTTGTCTGATGTGGATTCCAAAGAAAACAGAGAAGATAATGCACTAAATGGCTTCTAATCCCAAAGGGCTTAAAATGAGGATATTTTTAGGGAACTAACACTCCCTTACCGACATGCCTAAATGCAACATCCAAATTACGTGAAGTATTAGTACTGCTTTATAAAGCCTTACTAAGGCCACGCCTGGAACACTGCAACCAGTTTTAGTCACCCCTTTACAAAAAAAAAAAGATGTTTGAGACTTTGGAAAAAATTACAAAGAAGAGCAACAAAGATGATCAGGGGATTGGAGACTAAAAAATATGAAGAACGTGTGGGAAGAAAAGTCTTCATCCTGGTTCATCCAAGCCGGGGATAAATAAACAACATGGCGACTGCTTTGGGAAGAAGGTTGCAGTTTATTGAAGAGGCAGAAAGATGGTTCTTGCAGGAAAGAGCAGAGAAAAGAAGGGCTGAGCACATGGGTAGTAGGTTTTTATACCCTCT
>NW_015406717.1:10964-13406 GCF_001527695.2 Protobothrops mucrosquamatus
GTTTTTCCATCTTTAAATTTATTATGCCCAAAAGAAATATTTCTGGTTTGAAATCCATTTGTATCTCAGTTATCTCCTGTATCCAATCTCTTATCCGTTCCCAATAATTTTTTACTTTGGGGCACAGCCACCACATGTGATAAAATGTTCCTTCTTTAATTTTACATTTCCAACACTTCAGGTCTATGTTTTTATACATCCTGCATGCCTTTCTTAATGGGCACAAAATATCCATTTCTAAAGAGTTCAGGCTTCTTCCTACAGCAGCAAGACTGGGGCTGTACCTTTAAGAACATGTTTCTCCTCTTCTCCTTTAGGGGAAATGTAATATTCCGCCTCTTTTAATATTCCCCAAAATATTTCATTCTCTGAGGGGGGGGGCTTCCCACACTACAAAGTCCATGTTGTGTGGCCTTCACAATGTCCATTATTCCTTTTCTCTTTTCTTTTCTCTGCTATTTTTTTAATTTTCACTGGTGTTTGTTATTCATTGCTTATTCATATAAGTGATCCTATCCAATCAAAGAATGAATGGGACAATGTCATAATGTGAAGCCATCATATTTTTTTGTCTCTGAGATAACATAATTAAGTACAAACATAGCCAGGTCCAAATAAGGACACTGTTTGGTTCCTATTTCAGGATGGGTGGTGTTTATGTTCTGTAAGCAAATAAACTTTTTAAAGCCATCACTGGGAAAAAAATCTGTGAATGGGCCAGTGCTTTGTATCTCAGCTCAGTGTAGAATATAAGAAAAAGTTCTGCATTTGTTTGACTCAACAAATGAGACCTAAGCTTCAAATGGCTTCTCATTTTGCGGTACCTGAAAAAACTAGGTCAGTGGCAAATTGTAAATAATTATTCGTTCATCCATCTCACCATTAAAGAAGTGGTTGAAATGTGCTCTGGATTTTATAAAGAGAGAGAATGGCTTCGCATATAAAACCAGACACAATGAGATCCAATTGTTTTCATTTGCTCTTCTTGATAAAAACAGGGATGCCAAAGTTCAATTATAGCTATTGGCAGCTATCCAGAAGGCTTGTGTTGTTCAGAGAGAAGAAAAGAGTGAACCTGTGCTCTAAATCCTTGTTTTTTCAACCGTTATCATTCAGTTTGATGGGAATTTTTGACTTGGGTACCTGCAACAATTGTAAACCGGTCTCACCTACAGTCGGCATACGGCTACCCCATTTAGGTTGCAAAAATTCAGATAGCCACTAGGTGGTGGCAAAGCAATACAGGAGCCCTGAATTCCCTGTTGCCATCTAGTGGTTATTTGAAGGACATGCCTCTCCCCTATTACAACCATCCAACCCATCCGGACGGTAAGGCAGAGATGCACATCTGGTGGAACTATGAAAAAGGGCCTTTTCAGTGGCGGCCCTTTCCCTATAGAACATCATTCCCCTGGAAGTATTGTTGCTTCTCCAAAAGGCCCTGAAAGTGTGGTTTGGTCAGCAGGCCTGGGGAGATGTGGCCGTGCAGGTGGTTGATTTGACTGTGTTGCTGCTACCATGGGTGGGGGTGGGGTTTATGGAAAAATCCATATTGTGGATTGTAATGTTGTAAGCCACTTGGAGTCATCTACATGTGAGTTGGGTAGCCATATAGAGACATGGTGGCACAGTGGTTAGAATGTGGTATTGCAGGCTAATTCTGCCCACTGTCAGCAGTTCGATCCTGACTAGCTCAAGATTGATACAGTGTTCCATCATTCCAAGATCGGTAAAATGAGAACCCAGATTATTGGGGGCAAATATGCTGACTCTGTAAATTGCTTGTAAAGCACTGTGAAGCGATATATACTGTAAGTCTAAGTGCTATTGCTATTGCTATATAAACTTGTTTAATATATTAAAAAAATAAAACAAAATAGCCGCTCTCTAAATTTTTGCAACTTAGAAATGGTAGCCCTAACTCAGAACTCAGTAGCTATTACTTTGAAGCATAGGATTGCATGGCGAAACCCTCATCCATTTGGGGAGATTTTGGATTTTGTGGGAGAGATTTAGTTGGCTGGTGTGCCAACTCCTTGTGAACCTCTGGGTTTACTGAGGAGTAGGGTTTGCAGCTCAATTGTGGTAACCTTATGGATGCATATCTGCAACGTCGGGGAAAATGCAATGATAATTTCTCAGAGATACATTTTCAGACATAGCAACGGAGAGATGGAAATATTTTTTTGAAGAAAAAAATGATAGGGAACGAATGGCTCTGAATTATTTGATTCACATAGTTTTCTTGAATTATGGCTTATTTTTGATAAAACACTGTGTGGGAAATTTCTTGGAAGATAGGAGGAAGGAAGGAAGGAAGGAAGGAAGGAAGGAAAGAAGGAAGGAGAGGGAGAAATGAAGGAAGAAGAGAAAAGGAAGGAAGGAAAGAGGAAGGAAGGAAGAAAGGAAGGAAGGAAGGAAGGAAGGAAGGAAGGAAGGAAG
>NW_015406718.1:0-2442 GCF_001527695.2 Protobothrops mucrosquamatus
CTGAATGGAATTCAAAGCATTGCGCAACATTTCCCTCTTTTTCATCCGAAAAGATTGAATGCATAAAGATCAAGGATTTCATGAAATATCCATAGAAGACCTTGGCTTAAAAACCCTGCCAGGTACCCAAGAAGCTCAGCTGTTACGAGCAGCCACAAAAACCAATCAATCAATCTGAGATGAGTGTTGCTAATTAGGTCCTTAGCTGGTCATAATCATATTTTTATAAATCATAGTTCAAAAGCTATTTCTTTTTTTCAAAGTTGCTATTCTAACAAACCAGTTTGAGAGGCACATTGATACACATAGTTCATTCTCTAAAACCTGCCCCGATTCCTTCCAACATCTTAGAAGCTGTTAATTAAGTTGAGTAGGAACACAAATACATACTTGAAATAGAACAAAGCCGAAATAGAAGCAATCGGGTCTCAAGATTTATTTTTTAAAGGGGCATCTTAATATCTTAATATCCAGATTCATTTGCACTTATCCTACTACAGACTCCATATCTTGGACGACTGCAAATTAGTATACAAATTAAGAATGAAAGTAACACAGATTTAGAAGCTGACTTACACTGATTTGTGTAGTTCCATCTTTGGATGTAGTCAGTAAGTTTTGCTTGGCTCTTACTAAAAAGTTGATGACAGTTTGGGACTCAGATGTTAAGACTTACACAAATTTTCTGCACAGCCAGCCAGGACGAAATCCTTCTTTATAACCGATGCCACCACATTCTAATTAGAGCAAGGAAGGCAATGTGCTTAAAATCACCCTGCCTGCCAAGCTTTGTGCTCTACACAAATCTTGTTTTTAAAATTATTTTAATTGAAATAAACTTAATCGGAACCCAGCATGTTGAAAAGCAAAGCACCATTATCTCTATCTTCTTCATCAGTCTTCTTAGAAATTATGAATGGCTTCAGCTTAGCATTTTAGTCTGTTTGAGTGTTACCTGACCCAAAAAACATGACAAAGGTAACTCTAATACCCAAAGGTATTTATTAGAAGGCACCTGAAAGCATCTGAAGGCAGAACAAGAAGCAATAGATGGAAATTAATCAAGGAGAGAACCAACCTAGAACTAAGGAGAGATTTCCAATTAATCAGTGGAATAGCTTGCCTCCAGAAATTGTGGGTACTCCATCAATGGAAGTTTTTAGGAAGAAACTGGACAACCATTTGCCTGAAATAGGGTTTCCTGCTTGAGAAGGAGATTGGACTAGAAAACTTCCAAGGTCTCTTCCAACATTGTTATTCTGTTAAAGGTCATAGGGTGTGATCTTGGGCGCTAGAAGTAAGCCCATCAGATCACCTTCTGGTTAACATGGAATTTTTGAAACAAGACTGACACCCAATATATTAGTCTTCCAGTGAGAACCATTTTGTGAAAGCCTCTATTATACATAAAAGTATACATGAGTGAGAGAGCACAAGTTATGAAATGAAAGGATTTTGAATCTATGGGAATTGTTATTAATAATAATTTGTTTAGTCTATAAGCTGTCTCAATGATCCAAGAGAATCTAAATTCTTAAGTCATTCTTTTTCTCCTTTTTATACCTCCTCCCTCATATAGGATAAGAACCAAAGAGACAGCACACTGAAACAAGCCTAAAAGATGACTGAGAATAACCTCTGAGAAAGAGACATATGTGCATAGGAGGAATCAAACCAAAGACTACACCAGCTGACAGCAAACAATGAATGATAAAATGAGAGCAACTGCCAAGCCACCAGCCTTACTTAAATCAGCCACAGCCACAGCCAATAAACATGAAGAAAATAACAGCTATGGTGATGTCTGACGGAGGGCTGCTGGCACAAGATAAGGCGAAGGATTTATCAGAGAACTCCATCTGTACAGACAGCCATCTATTGAGCATTATGCAATACCTCTAGCTTTATCTGACCAATATTGTAGGATTGTAGCTCATCCTCAATATTGGTGAGTATGACGATGTAAGTATCTGCAGCTTCAAAAATATAATCAATATAGCTGAGATTAACTTCTCTATTATTGCAGAGATGATCCTACAGGTCAAATATTTAATGCTCCCTCCCAGAGCAGTCATTGGCACACTGTCCCTCTATATTTCCTTCTCTCACGACATCAACATAACATATGTAAATGGCAGGGTTTTTATGATTGTGTGAGCCTTATTTATTTATTTTATTTATTTTTTTTATTTAACACTAACACTAACTTGTATGCCGCCCTTCTCCCCACAGGACTCAGGGCAGCTCACAGCACATTAAAACAACACAAAAACATTTCCCCTTTAAAAGCCAATTAAAACCAAATATTTATAGCTGTGACATTATTAAAATCTTTAAAAATTTTCCCTATTTAAAATTCACCCTAGGTCAGTCCCGCTTGCTGAAAAAGCCATGTCTTGAGGGCGCGGCGGAAGGTTAGGAGATCCGGGATCGTCCGGATCT
>NW_015406719.1:0-2442 GCF_001527695.2 Protobothrops mucrosquamatus
TCTTGTCCTGCCCTCTGTTGCTATGGAGAATAACGTGACCCCCTCTTCTTTGTGGCAACCCCTCAAATACTGGAATACTGCTATCATGTCTCCCCTATTTCTTCTTTTCTTTAGGCTAGCCACATCCAAGTCCTGCAGCCGTTCTTCATATGTTTTAGTCTCCAGGCCCTGGATCATCTTAGTTGCTCTTCTCTGGATTTTTTTTTTTATTAATACAGTTGTTAAATGAATCTGGCTTCCCGTTTGACTTTGCTTGTCAGAAATTCACAAAATTCGTCTGAATTTTGATCATGTGACCATGGGGATGCTGCAACACACTTTTTTTTAGTGCCGTTGTAAGATCAAGTGGTCACTAAACGAACAGCTGTACCGACTACCTATATAGCCAAAAGTTGCCTTTTCTTTGCCCTTTCTATCCTGAGTAGTATACAGTATGGCCTTCTGAGTTGTGTCCAATCCCACTCCCTCTCAATTGTTGTCAGGGTGTACAGGTAGTCTTCAACTTACAACAGTTCATTTAGTGACCAAAGTTATAACAGCACTGAAAAAAGTGACTTATGGCAGTTTTTTCACACTTATGACCGTTGCAGCATTCCCCACGGTCACGTGATCAAAATTCAGACACTTGGCAAATGACTCATATTTATGACGGTTGCAGTGTACCAGGATCATGTGATCCCCTTTTGCAACCTTCTGACAAGCAAAGTCACTGGGGAAGCCAGATTCACTTAACAACTGTGTTACTAACTTAACAGCTGCAGTGATTCACTTAACAACTGTGGCAAAAAGGTCGTAAAATGGGGCAAAACTCATTTAACAAATGTCTCACTTAGCAACAGAAATTTTGAGGTCAATTGTGGTCATAACTCAAGGACTACCGGTAATTGATTCATTTTGTCTTTTATTATGTCAAGCTTTCCCATCTTCATGCTGCTTACATCACAGTTCCCACTGTAATTCTCTTTGCAGCTTCTGATTTTCTTTTCCTGCATGACAACATCAGCAACTAGACATCCCAAGAGCTTTAATCTACCCATGTCATAAACACCAACACTAGTCCAAAACATCCTCAGCTCTTCCTCAGTAGCAACGCTGAGTGTTAGCTGGCCTGAGAGGCCCATCAACCAGCACTCTAGCATCTATCAATGTGCTTTCTTGGTAAAATACAACAGTGGCTTACCACTATATAAAAAAAGATACTGAGATTCTAGAAAGAGTACAGAGAAGAGCAACAAAGATGCTTTGGGGACTGGAGGCTAAAACTTATTTGAAAAACGGTTGCAGGATTTGGGTATGTCTAGTAGTTTAATGAAAAAAGGACTAGGGGTGACAGGATAGCGGTGTTCCAATATTTGAGGGGCTGCCACAAAGAAAAGGGAGTCAAGCTATTTTCCACAGCACCTGAAGGCAGGACAAGAAGCAATGGATGGAAACTAATCAAGGAGACAACCAATCTAGAACTAAGGAGGAACTTTCTGACAGTTAGAACAGTTAATCTGTGGAATGACTTGCCGTCAGAAGTTCTGGGTGGAGATTTTTAAGAAGAACGTGTACAACCATTTGTCTGAAATGGTATAGGGTTTCCTGTTTGAGCAGAGGGCTGGGCTAGAAGACCTCCAAGGTCCCTTCCAACTCTGTTATTCTGTTATTAGCTGTACCCAGCCACGTGTTGCTGTGGCTCAGTCTGGTTAAATGGAAAAGAAAGAAAAGAGAAGGCTTTTACGTCCAACAGATGGCGCAGTTTTTCAAAAAAAGCATGTTTTTACCTGTCACAGGTGTGACATCTATATAATAGTAGGTATATAAAAACACGCGCGCATTCGAATGTAACGTTGTGTCAAAATTTCAAAGCAATCGGTGAAGAACTTTCGGAGATTTAAGATTTTGAACAAACGAATATTTACATTTTTATTTATATAGATTACCTCAGCTGTATTAATTGATGCCTTGCCATTGTCACTAAAGTGATCATTTGCCTCTGGTCATTGCTTTCAGGTAGTCCTCAATTTACAACTATAAAGGAACCTGCCTATCACATGACCGACCCAATTTTATGATCTTTTTTCCCACTGGTCATCAAGCATGGCTGTTAAGTGAATCCCCAGTCATTAAGCAAACCCCACAGTTATTAAGCCAACACATTGTTCGCTATAGGGCATTTTTGCCAAAAAGCAGAAATAAATGCTGATTTTCTACAAAAAATGTCATTAATCATAATCAAGTGACTGCAGAACGCTTCAAACAGTCGTAAATGCACACTGGCTGCTGAGCAATCAAAATGCAGTCATGTGACCATCAGGAGCAGCCGTTGTAACTTCAGAACTGGGTCACAAGTACCTTTGGGGGAGGTTGTTAACTTCAAACAGTGACCAGTTGTAAATTGAGGACCCTGCTGGGTGATGCTACTGGGATTCTATATTCTTAGCATACACTCCTTGTGTT
>NW_015406720.1:0-2442 GCF_001527695.2 Protobothrops mucrosquamatus
CATGCATTTTAAAAGGTTCTTGATTTTAATAAAAAGCTTGGTTAAAAAACCCAATGAGGTCCACATTTTGGATTTTAGGAAAGCTGATTTTAATAAACTAAGAGAAATAGTAAGGTAGATACCACAGGAAGAATATCTTAGCAACAATAAGAAGTTGTAGCAGTCTAGAAGTTCTTGAAAAGAAAATTAAAACTAATATGGTTTCAAAGAGGAAAGGAATGAGGTGAAGAATTCTCAGGACATCTGACAATTATCTTTCAGGAGTCCTGGAGAATTGGGGAAGTGCCAGACAAATGGAGAAGAGTAAATGTATTCCCCACCTCTTTAAGGAAAAAAAAAAAAGAATTCCAGAAATAATTGACCAATGGATTTCAAAACCTGGAAAGATGTTAGACCAGATAATAAATCAGAACATTTGTAAGCTTCTAAAGTGCTAAATGTCAGCATGACTTTCTCAAAGATAGGTTATGTGAAATAAATTTTGTCTCCTGCTTGACAAGATCATTATTTTAGTGCTGTTGATATAATCTATTTCAACTTCAGCAAAGGTTTTGACATTTTTCATTGACAAGTTGTTAAAATGTGGTTGGATGACCCTATAGTATGCTGGGTGCACAACCAACTGATTAACCAGACTCACTCAGCATTACTCTATGTCAAACTGGAAAGTATTAATCAAATCTGTCTTAGGACCAGTACCAGTGTCAAACTGGAAAGTATTATTCAAATCTGTCTTAGGACCAGTATTATGAAAGAGTTTTATTAATAAGTTGAATAATAGGATTAATGGGCTGCTTATCAAATTTGAAGATGACATTAGATTGGGAGGTCTGACCAATATCTGATATGCAGTTGTTGCACTTCTGTCTATTGGTGGTATGTATAGTGTAATTTTTAAATGATTTTAAAAAGATTTTTAATAATCATTCTCTATATTTTTATGATTTCTTTTATATTGCAGTTTTATCTTATTGTTATATGCTGCCCAGAGTCACTTCTAGTGGGATGGGTAGTAATTTTATTTGACAGACAAACAAACAAAAATGTCCTTCAAAAGAAAGAAATGTAAATTACATTTAGGGAGTTAAAATATAGGTCTGATATATAAGATGAGGTATTCATTACTTGGAAGCATGCCATAATGGAGAGGAGCTGGCAGTATGAGAGAGCTGCTACAAAGGCTAATGCACTTTCTAGAAATGCAAAGAATGTCCAAAAAAGGTGATATAAAGATATGACCTAGGAGCACAGGCTGATGGAACTTGGGATATTCAGCTTGGAGAAAAGAAAATGAGGGAACTCATGATATCAGTCTTCAAGCACATGACAAGTGATTATAAAAAGGTGGAACTAGTTTTCACTGACATAGAAATTAGGACCAGAAATAATGGTACAGCTTATACTTGCCTAGATTTCATTTAAATATAATGAAAATGTTTGTTTTACAATAATGCAACAATATTTGCAAAGTTGATGCAACAATAAGTTCTCCATCTCAGAAGAAAGAAGAGGCTGGATAAATGAATTTGAGGATATGTTAATTGGTTGTTCTACATGTTGCAGAGGATTGGACTAGACAATCCTTGTGGTCTTTCCAAATCAACAGTTCTGTCATTGTATGGTCTCCAGTCAGAATGTCAGCATGCCTGGGGATGGGTGGTGAGAGTTATAGTTCAATATGTATAGTAAATACAAATGAGTAATACAAAAATATTTGCATCAAAGGATGCATCTAGGAAAAATCAATTACTTTGTTCTCCCACTAAAAATATGCATATTTGTTCTTTCAAGATAACATACCTCCATGAATTCTTATCTGTTCTGGAGTTAAAAATCATTTATTCTTTTATAGTCAAATGTTTAATATTTATTGATTATTACCGGTAGTTCAATTGCTATAGAATTTCCTGTAGGAGATGGCAGTGCTTCCCTACTGCTGCTGGTGGTGCTGCTGGTACAGAGAAGAATCCTAGGTGAGATGTGGCTCACCTTCCCCAATTTTTATATGGGAAAGCAAGACAAAAAATAGCAGAGAAGAGCAACTAGTCTGCAGCTAAGTGCACAAAGCCAGTTTGACTTCTTCTTTATGGCCCTGGTGAATGTCCTAACTCTATCAGAAAAGAGAAAGTTGTGTGTGTGTGTGTGTGTGTGTGCGTGCGCGTGCTTGCTTTGCTACTATAGTTTCTGAGAAAGTTGATTCAACCATGCTGCCTCCTTTTGGTGCATATTAAATAAAGGAAAGACGGGGACTTCCGGTGGCAGGCGACTTCGCTGGACGCAGCTGTTTGCTGCTCCCGCCTGTTTCCGCGTAAAAGCCGTTTTGACAGCCTGCATCAGCTGTCAAACGGCTTGATACCTTTCCCCTGGGCATAGGGGGATAGGTGAGCTGCCCGAGGTAGGAGTTGAGTTCCCGAGTCGTCCCTTGTGGACGATGTAGGTGAG
>NW_015406721.1:0-2441 GCF_001527695.2 Protobothrops mucrosquamatus
GATTTCCCTTCACCCCCGCCCCCTTTTTCAGTTTGATTTCCCTCGGCCCCGCCCTTCCCTCCGCTTGATTTCCCCTCAGCCCCGCCCCCTTTTTTCTCCCGCCTAATTTGTTCTGGGGAAACCTTCACATCTCATTTATAATTTGTTTTTTTTGCAGTGATTCACTTGAGCCAGGGGGGGTCTTCAAACTTGGCCCTTTTATGATTTTGTGGACTTCAACTCCCAGAATTCCTCAGGCAGGCACGCTGGCTGAGGAATTCTGGGAGTTGAAGTCCAAGAGTCATAAAAGGGCCGAGTTTGAAGACCCCCGGCTTAACCACTGTGGCAAGAAAAGTCATAAAATGGGGCAAAACTCACTTAGCAAATGTCTCGCTTAGCAAGTGAAATTTTGAGCTCCGTTGTGGTCGTAAGTCGAGGACTCCCTGTACAGCCTGGATGGGGATGCCTGGCTCCACTCTGCCCCTGCGGACGTTGGTGCTGGACGTCAGATCCAGAAGCTCCCCAAGCTTTGCAGTTTGCATTGAAGCACCCCGAGTTTTCAACTATCTTATAGAGCAGGGGAAAGAATTACTTTTTCAGAATGAAAATAATAGTAATAGTAATAATAATAATAATAATAATAATAATAATAATAATAGTAGTAGTAGTAGTAGTAGTAGTAGTAGTAGTAGTAGTAGTAATGAGGAGGAGGAGGAGGAGAAGAAGAAGAAGAAGAAGAAGAAGAAGAAGAAGAAGAAGAAGAAGAAGAAGAGGAGGAGGAGGAGGAGGAGGAGGAGGAGGAGGAGACCTTGGAGGTCATCTAGTCCAGCCCCCTGCTCAGGCAGGAAACCCTACACCATTTCAGACAAATGGCTGTCCAGTCTCTTTTTAAAAACTTCCAGTGTTGGAGCACCCACAACTTCTGGAGGCAGGTTGTTCCACTGGTTAATTGTTCTCACTGTCAGGAAGTTTCTCCTTAGTTCTAGGCTGCTTCTCTCCTTGATTAGTTTCCATCCGTTGCTTCTTGTCCTGCCTTCAGGCGCTCTGGAGGATAGCTTGACTCCCTCTTCTTTGGGGCAGCCCCTGAGATATTGGATTACTGCTATCCTGTCCCCCCTCGTCCTTCTCTTCATTAAACTGGACATACCCAATTCCAGCAGCCGTTCCTTATATGTTTTAGCCTCCAGTCCCCTAATCATCTTTGTTGCTCTTCTCTGTACTCTTTCTAGAGTCTCAACATATTTTTTACATCGTGGTGACCAAAACTGGATGCTGTATTCAAAATGTGGCCTGACCAAGGCATTGTAAAGTGATATTAACACTTCACGTGTTCTCAATTCTATCCGTCTGCTAATGCATGACAGGCCTGGAAAAGGCACCAAAGCATTGATGATCAGACACATGTTTATTCCCATCTCAGCCAGAAATGGCCAATTTCCAATAGGGAACTTGTCGTCTGCTAGTGACCAGCAGATAAATAAACTATAGCAATATCACTTAGATTTATATACTCAGCATAGCGCTTTACAATGCCAGCATGTTGGCCCCCAACAATCTGGGTCCTCATTTTACCGGCTTCAGAAGGATGGAAGGCTGAGTCAACCTTACGCCCCGTCAGGATCGAACTCCAGGTTGTGGGCAGAGTTTGCCAACAACACTGCATTTTAACCACCGGCGTCACCAGTTATGCCTATCCGATCATGTTTACAGGATGACCCGCTCGGCTTTTTTTAGTGGGACATCCCAAAGAGCCAGTGGGTCAGCAGCAAGCTGTACAATCCCAGAGGATGGCCCTCTGGCCGGTTAACTGAAGCAGAAAGGGCACGAGGAACATTCAGCAACTGATCATAAAATCACCAGAATGAATGAGGACTAGAGGCATGCTGCCTCCATCTCTCCTGCCTGCGAGGGCTGTAGGCTGAGCAAGATGCCTCCACTTTGGCCTCCAGACTTCCCATACCAGAGGCTACTGAGGTTGTGTAGGAAGCGTTGTGTCCTTCAGGGGTTCAGCCTCGTGGCCACCCGTCTCTATTTCGGAGGCTGTTTGAGCCAAGAGTGTGGGTCAAGGATTCAGCAGCACACTTTGATGGCTCCCTCTGTTTCACAGCCAGGGTTGTGACCTTAGAAGTGGCTAAGATTATGGAACAGAAATTGCAAATTGACGCTATCAACTGCATATAGAGAGAATCAATATAAAATGATTTACAGATGGCATTTAACACCGGCGAGATTGGCCAAAATGTATAAAAACATAGACCCGAAATGTTGGAAATGTAAAATTAAAGAAGGAACATTTTATCACATGTGGTGGCTGTGCCCCAAAGTAAAAAATTATTGGGAACGGATAAGAGATTGGATACAGGAGATAACTGAGATACAAATGGATTTCAAACCAGAAATATTTCTTTTGGGCATAATAAATTTAAAGATGGAAAAACAACTCCAACACATCATTATACACA
>NW_015406722.1:0-2441 GCF_001527695.2 Protobothrops mucrosquamatus
CTTTCTTTCTTTCTTTCTTTCTTTCATAGCCCACCTTTCAATAACAATCCAACACAACCTTGAAGAGTAAGTGGGTGGGTTGAGGTTGCCTGGAAACCAGCTGAGCGATAGTGGCTGATTTCCAATCATCCATGAACATCAGTGGTTGACAGTAGATTTGAACCCATGTTTCCTTGGCCTGAGTCCAACACTGTTACTGTTCTGTCATACCAAATTCGTACCCTGCAGATTTGGGTCTGCTCAGACAGGCTGGCAAAAGCTTGAAATAACAGCTGGTTTCTTCGCCAAGAAATCAGCCAACTCAGTTTGAAAGGAGAATATGTGCAAATGGACAAGTACTCTTTTGCTCTTTCTATATACGGACCGTGAAAAACCTGCGGTATTTGGGGAAGTGGGATGATGCCCCCTCCCCCCAGTGTACTGAAAGCAAAATAGATAGCAGCAAGTCCCAAAGTGCAGTCTGGGGTTCCCGAGACCCTTTCTAGAGGTCCATGAAGTTAAATATATTAAAATTTCTCAGTTTTAGTTTAACTTCTAATGCAGATTAGAATGTAAAGGGATCCTGACACCAAAAATGTTTGAGAATTGTGAAATTTAGCCGTACCTTCTCAATTAGGTTGGATCACTTTAATCCAACTAAAACAAATGACTTAATGTGTGGTGACTTAATCCTTTTTGTGATGCATCTAAGAGGGCTAGGGTCAAAACTGGGCTATCAGCATTGTCCTTTTTCATAGCCATTAGGCTGAAGATCATCCCTCAATTTTTTTTTCCTGGTGTATGAGGAACATCGACTAGATAGAAGATGACAATGGCTTCCCTGAAAAAGGTTTTATAATAGGAAAAGTAGGACGGTACATGGACCACGATTCCTGCACAAGGTGAATAGGAGCAGATGGAGGGTGAGACTTGACAACATATGACTTCAAGCTAGCAGGGTGGAAGGATATTGAAGTGAGATACTCCACCGAGTAGGGATGGTAAGGTTGGAGAACAAGTCTGTGGCAATCTAGCCATTTGCCCTATTCTATTTCTCTCTTCTCCAAAAGAGTTACATCCAGATGCACATCTAAAGGATTTCTCTCCAGTGAGAGTTCTCTCCTTGGTCCTTGCTGAAGGTGCTTCTTTGCTCAATACCACCCAGTGAATCTCCTAGCTGAGCAGAAAAGTTGACCTTGACTTCTTGCCAACAAACTCATTTTAATGAGAAGGAAGGACTCACTGGAGAAGAGCCTAATGCTGGGAAAGATTGAGGGCAAGAGAAGAAGGGGACGACAGAGAAGGAGGTGGCTGGATGGAGTCACTGAAGCAGTAGGCGTGAGCTTCAATGGACTCCAGAAGATGGTAGAGGAGAGGAAGGCCTGGAGGAACGTTGTCCATGGGGTCGCGATGGGTCGGACACGACTTCGCAACTAACAACAACAACTCCATCTTTTTCTTACCAATTACACCAATTCTCAGTTCCAGGACCAAGAGATAAAACGATAAGCCTTGGATCTCACCTCGCTTACGCAGGAAGCAGTTCTGTTCTTCAATGAAAGCCAAGCATAAACAGATGCGGACAATTTATTAGCAGCCGTCATCGAAGGGAGACTGAACAAGCACGTAGACCCTGTTTCTCTCTGACGATTTATTCCCTCCGCATCTCCTGCTCTCCTGTGTTCATCTTTTGAAATAAGAGGGAGGAAGAAACTTAAGACGGTACCCCATTCTGGTTGCAAGAATATTTTATGCTAATCATTAATGAGGCCATTTGCATAGGGGGAGCCCATTTGCATAAAGCCATAAACTTGGCCGTGGCTGCTGTAGATTTTTAGTGCACAATTTTAATGCCGTCACAATGACTGGCTTGGTGAATTGAATCTTGCGCTGTTCGGTAGGATGACAGGGAAGCCAACGTCTCCATCGCCTGCGAGGCCTGCTCTGAGTTATCTGAGCTCATAAAAGAAGCCGTTGGTATCTGATGGAGCCCAGACTAGGTTGCTATCGTTTAGTCAAGGTAAAGCAACGGTGTTAAGGCAAGCAGAACTAGTACATGTTATCTAATCAAGTGATGCCGGTCAGGCAAAATTAAAGGATAATTCTTATGCAGAAAACAGCTTCCGACAAGACTTTCGATAAGTGGTCCATGGTGCTCTCTGAGCTTGCTTGTTTTCTTCCAGACGTTTCATTACCCCAACTAGGGAACATCATCAGTGCTAGAAGGAGGGAGGAGGAGGAGGAGGAGGAGGATTGTGGGTTCCTTGGTGCTTTCTGAGCTTAGTTGTTTTCTTGCAGACATTGTCACCTGTCCTTACCAGAACGTGAGTTGACAAAGCACCCGAAGACGCTGTTTACTCATGAAATCACGGTTTAATCAGGAACAAGCTTCTTCTTTATTACCCAACTAGGGAACATCAGTGCTAGGAGGAAATGGGGTTTATGGAGGAGGAGGAGGAGGA
>NW_015406723.1:0-2441 GCF_001527695.2 Protobothrops mucrosquamatus
AAAGGGCCAGGTTTGAAGACACCCTGGCTTATATGGTCCATGATGGCTGAGGAATTCTGGGAGTTGAAGTCCACAAGTCATCAAAGGGCCAAGTTTGAAGACACCCTGGCTTATATGGTCCATGATGGCTGAGGAATTCTGGGAGTTGAAGTCCACAAGTCATCAAAGGGCCAAGTTCGAAGACCCCTGGCTTATATGGTCCATGATGGCTGAGGAATTCTGGGAGTTGAAGTCCACAAGTCATCAAAGGGCCAAGTTTGAAGACCCCTGGCTTATATGGTCCATGATGGCTGAGGAATTCTGGGAGTTGAAGTCCACAAGTCATCAAAGAGCCAAGTTTGAAGACCCCTGATCTAAGGTGATCCTCAGGCTAGGATGGGGGGGGAAAACAGGACTCTGAGCTGTGCCACAGAGAAGAGGGGGGGTCAACCTCTTCTCCAAAGCACCTGAAGGCAGGACAAGAAACAATGGATGGAAACTAATCAAGGAGAGAGGCAAGCTAGGACTAAGGAAGGATTTCCTAACGGTGAGGGCAATCAACCAGCGTAACAGCTTTCGTACAGAAGTTGTGGATGCTCCATCACTGGCTGTTTTCAAGAAGAGACTGGACAACCATTTGTCTGAAATGGTAGAGGGTCTCCTGCTTGAGCAGGGGGTTGGACTAGAAGATCTCAGAGGTCCCTTCCGACTCTGTCATTTTGTATTCTGTGTTCAGACTTGCTTACGGTGACAGTTGAAGTTAATTTATGGAGGTTGCTCCCTTAGCTAACAAAGGGAAGATCTAGGAGGGACATGATAGCAGCCTTCCATATTTGAGAGGCTGCCGCTGAGATGAGGGGGTCAACTTATTCTCCAAAGCCACCAGAAGGCAGAACAAAAAAGTAACGGATGGAAATTTGTGAAGGAGGGATCCAACCTAGAGAACTAGGGAGAAATGTCCTGACAGTGAGAACAATTAATCAACGGAACCGGCTCGCCTCCAGAAGGAAGATGAAGTTGGGAAAAAACTGAATCAACGGAATGGATCACCCAAGAGTTGAGACGGAGTTGAGATCTCATTGAATACATCCACAGAGAACCACAGAACATAGAATAATAGGGCTGGAAGGGACCTTGGAGGTCATCTAGTCCAACCCCCTGCTCAGGCAAGAAACCCTGTATCATGCCACACAAATGGCCGTCAACTATTATTTATCCGGGCCCCCGATCAGGGCGCTAATAGAGCCAATTAAGGCAACCTAGTAACCTCCCAACATTTGGGACTACAACACCCATAATCCCTCGACATAAGCCACAGTGGCTGAAGGCTTGAGGAGAGCTACCTTTCAAATATCCACATTGCCTTTTCCCAAAACAGATAGAGATACGCTTAAAAAAACCCAAAAAACCAACACCCTTTATTTGTGTTGCTATTTTTTGTGTGCATGCGTGTGTGTGTGATTTTTACCCTATCTTCTCGTAATCTGACAGCTGCATTCAGCCTCAATTAAAACACCCGGCTTCCATAAATGTGTTCACAACCGATTAACACGCTGTAAAGATGTGAAGCATTTATTTCCCCCCGTTTAGAGGAAACTCAGACGCGCATGGCTAAAAAGCTTCTTTCCAGCCACAGAGTGAGTCAACTGCAGGGTATACCTTTGCACAGGTAAAAATAGCAACGCCACTCCCCCGCACAAATCAGGTTGCCATTTTTTTTTTTTTTGCTGAACTGGTTTAGGGGAAACTCCTATTTAAAATAATGCGTAGCCCCCCCCCCTGAATTTGCACAGAGAAATATAGTGATTTATTCAGTCTTCCAGCAGACATTTCTTGTCCCATCCGACACAAACACGTTGCTAAAATAATCCTGAGTTTTCACGCCGTTCTTTGCACCAATTTTCCCGAAGTGAAATTTTTGATGGTTTTTTTTTTAGAAATCAAGGTAAATTCATCAACTGGGGATGCCATTTGGAGAGCCTCATTTACCCCTTCGGTCTTCCGCTTTGGCCCCAAAACGTGCCTTGTGAGAGGGTGAGTTTTTGAATATGCATTTCTAGAAGTGTTTTCAATGGCTTTGTCATGCCCACAGATCTCAAATAGAGCTAGTCCTCGAGTTACAACCATATGGGACCCTGCCTATTGTAGTTGTAAGTTGTATTAGTTGTAAAACACGTTGGTCGCGTGGCCAGTCTGCTTTTAAGACATTTTTGGTGACAATTGTTAAGCATCCCTTTTTTTAAGATAGATTGCAACAACAGTCGAGGAGGAGGAGGAGGAGGAGGAGGAGGAGGAGGAAGAAGAAGAAGAAGAAGAAGAAGAAGAAGAAGAAGAAGAAGAAGAAGAAGAAGAAGAAGAAGAAGAAGAAGAAGAAGAAGAAGAAGAAGAAGAAGAAGAAGAAGAAGAAGAAGAAGAAGAAGAAGAAGAAGAAGAAGAAGAAGAAGAAGAAGAAGAAGAAGAAG
>NW_015406724.1:0-2441 GCF_001527695.2 Protobothrops mucrosquamatus
CACATCAAATACTTTTGAGACAATAGTGAGTTAAATACCAAGAGGCTATTGAATGACTCACAAACCAAGGTCTCTATTCAATCCATTCAGTCCATTCAATCCATTCAACCCATTGTGTTTTCTTCTCTCCCTATTTTGGAGGAGGGATTGAAATCATTAGAGTTTGAATTGTATTACCCTAGCCTGTTTTTTTTTTTTTTTGCAAAGCTTTATACTGGTTCTCTTTGATTACTATAATGACTGGGAGATGAGTTTTGGAATCAAACACTAAGAGAAGACTCTACCTGCGTGTGTTTGGACTAGATGTGCATATTGTTAGGCTGCTCTTGTTTATAATTATTAATTCCCCTTTAAATATAGCACAGGCTCTGTTTTGTCAGCCTAATTTTTGGAGAACTTTTCAGTTTCTTTAATTTCTGGTTGTTTGGGGACCAGTTATTTGAAAGCATGGCATCTATTTCATCCATCTTAATCACACTCAACAGTAGTTCAGGAAGCTCTCCAAGGTGCTGAAACTCTTTTTTGTCATTTAGGCACAACAATGCTTTATTCCTGTAACCTGGTTGAGTTATTTATCCATTTCAAAATAAATTTTAGGTTATTTTTCCTCTAATGTCTTCTAGCACTTTCTAAAACCATGCAGCCATCTTTGTGCTGTAATGATGACAGGTTTTTCTTTGGCTTAAAAATCGTTGGATGGTTCTGGAAGATATTGTAAGTGGGAAAGTAATAACAACAACAACAACAACAACAACAACAACAACAATAACAATAATAATAATAATAATAATAATAATAATAATAATAATAATAATAATAATAATAATAATAATAATAATAATAATAATAATAATAATAATAATAATAAAGTTGGAAGGGACCTTGGAGGTCATCAAGTCCAACCCCCTGCTCAGGCAAGAAACCCTATACCATTTCGGACAAATGACTGTCCAGTCTCTTCTTAAAAACTTCCAGTGTTGGAGCATTCACCGCTTCTGGAGGCAGGTTGTTCCACTGGTTAATTGTTCTAACTGTCAGGAAGTTTCTCCTTAGTTCTAGGTTGCTTCTCTCTTTGGTTAGTTTCCATCCATTGTTTCTTGTCCTGCCTTTGGAAAATAGCTTGACTCCCTCTTCTTTGTGGCAGCCCCTGAGATATTGGAACACTGCTATCATGTCCCCCCTCGTCCTTCTATTCATTAAACTAGACACACCCAATTCCAGCAGCCTTTCCTTATATGCTTTAGCCTCCAGTCCCCTAATTATCTTTGTTGCTCTTCTCTGTACTCTTTCTAGAGTCTCAACAAGTGGTCTCAGTCAACTCATAATATAAATTCTGTGTGATTAAAACAGTTATGTCAATGCTATTTTTAGGTATTAAATAATCCTCTTTTCCTCCCCCTTTCTTTGCCAAGGTACTGAATGGCATGCAATAAGCCATGACAGAATAAATTAGAACAATACAATAACAGAACACCATGTGGGTTTTATTTCTTTGGGCATAGTAAAGCTTTCATGCAACTCCAAAAGCACTCTTAAAGAGCCACATTTGTATGGTTCTTCCAAAACACAGTAATCCTGAATGTCTGGCATTAATCTGTTCCAGAGCTGGAGCCACCATTGAGAAGGCTTGACATTGAATTCACTGGATGGAACATACAATCAACTTTCAAGGTCTCTTAATGGTCTATAACAGTGATGGCGAATCTTTTAGAGACCGAGTGCCCAAAAACTGGCCCCGCTCCCATTCCACCCCCTGCCCTGCCCCGCCCACACCCCATCCCCTGCCCAGCCTGCCCACAGGGCCACTCACCACCTCCAGGACCCGCTGCAGATTGCCCAGGCAGCCCAGCAGCGCCAATGGCGGCCACGCCCTCTACCCATGCCCTGCAGCATCAACTGTGTGTGATAGGGCGTGAGGCAGAATCTTGTCTACGCTGCCTGGCTGCCATGTCCTTGGTTGCTCTGCTCCGCGTAGGCCACGCTTGGGGTTAACTCTCCTCCAGGGGGGCTGCTGGTGAGGTCATGGGGGAGGCGAGACTGGGGCAACAGCACGTGTGCCCATAGAGAGGGCTCCGAGTCCCACCTCTGGCACGCGTGCCATAGGTTTGCCACCACTGGTCTATAATAAAACAAAATATCCAAAAGTATCACCACAGCTTTTTAAAACAAATCTACATTTAAAGAACTGCTTATAAAACTGGGTGTTAGGGCCTTTTAAAAAAAATCTCAAAAATGGTTAGGTCTTTTGACTCAGCCGAGAATACGTTAAAGAATTCAGGAGGCTACAGAAAAGGCTCTAACTCATACGTGGCAACTGTAGTTAAATATCCTCATATAATCTCAGTGAGCAGGGGGATCAAACAGAAAGAAGCATCCTTTCCAGTAGCCTGACACAAGCTGCCTAAGGCTTTAGAGGTAATAACCAGCACTTTGTATTTCAC